>NC_053024.1:556621514-556687181 GCF_003073215.2 Triticum urartu
GTGGGAGATTCTCTTCTTCAATTTGCAGAAAATTATATATTTCCCTTAAAGCAACTTGTTTCTTATGAGCGGGGAAATATTTAGCGGAGAAGTAATAAATCATATCCTGGGGACTACACACACAACCAGGATCAAGAGAATTAAACCGTATCTTAGCATCACGCTTTAATTAATGAGAACGGAAATAACTTAAGGATATAATAGTAGCGAGTTTTCTCATCATTAGTGAACAGGGTGGCTATATCATTTACTTTAGTAAGATGTGCCACAACAGTTTCAGATTCATAGCCATAGAAAGGATCAAATTCAACTAAAGTAATTATTTCAGGATCAACAGAGAAATCATAATCCTTATTAGTAACAAAGATAGGTGAAGTAGCATAAGCAGGATCATATTTCATTCTAGCATTCAGAGTTTTTTTGTTTCAGCTTACCTAATATTTTCTTAAGATCACTCCTATCATTGCAAGCAAGAAAATCTCTAGCAGTTTCTTCATCCATAACATAACCCTCTGGAACAACAGGCAATTCATATCTAGGGGGAGAATCTTCATCATCACTTTCATCAATATTATCAGTTTCAATAATTTCATTCTCTCTAGCCCTAGCAAGTTGTTCATCAAGAAATTCACCAAGTGGTACAGTAGTATCAAGTATAGAAGTAGTTTCATCATAAGTATTATGCATAGCAGAAGTGACATCAGCAATAACATGCGACATATCAGAATTAATAGTAGAAGCAGGTTTAGGTGTCGCAAGCTTACTCAAAACAGAAGGTGAATCAAGTGCAGAGCTAGATGGCAGTTCCTTATCTCCCCTCGTAGTTGAGGGATAAATCTTGGTTCTTGGATCTTTCAAGTTCCTCATAATGATAAGCAGATATAAATCCCAAGTGACTCAAAGAATAGAGCTATGCTCCACGGCAACGGTGCCAGAAAATAGTCTTGATAACCCACAAGTATAGGGGATCGCAACAGTTTTCGAGGGTAGAGTATTCAACCCAAATTTATTGATTCGACACAAGGGGAGCCAAAGAATATTCTCAAGTATTAGTAGTTGAGTTGTCAATTCAACCACACCTGGAAACTTAATATCTATAGCAAGGTATTTAGTAGCAAAGTAATATGATAATAATGGTAATGGTGGCAAAAAGTAACAGTGGCAAAAGTAATATTTTTGGGTTTTATAGTGATTGTAACAGTAGCAGCGGAAAAGTAAATAAGCGAAGAACAATATATGAAAAGCTTGTAGGCATTGGATCGGTGATGGAGAATTATGCCGGATGCGATTATTCATGCAACAGTTATAACATAGGGTGACACAGAACTAGCTTCAATTCATCAATGTAATGTAGGCATGTGTTTCGAATATAGTCATACGTGCTTATGGAAAAGAACTTGCATGACATCTTTTATCCTATCCTCCCGTGGCAGTGGGGTCCTATTGGAAACTAAGGGATATTAAGGCCTCCTTTTAATAGAGTACTGGACCAAAGCATTAACACATAGTGAATACATGGACTCTTCAAACTATGGTCATCACCAGTAAGTATCCCGATTATTGTCACTTCGGGGTTAACAGATCATAACACATAATAGGTGACAATAGACTTGCAAGATAGGATCAAGAACTCTCATATATTGATGAAAACATAATAGGTTCAGATCTGAAATCATGGCACTCGGGCCCTAGTGACAAGCATTAAGCATAGCAAAGTCATAGCAACATCAATCTCAGAACATAGTGGATACTAGGGATCAAACCCTAACAAAACTAACTCGATTACATGATAAATCTCATCCAACCCTCACCGTCTAGCAACCCTATGATGGAATTACTCACGCACGGCGGTGAGCATCATGAAATTAGTGATGGAGGAAGGTTGATGATGACGATGGCGACGGATTCCCCTCTCCGGAGCCCCGAATGGACTCCAGATCAGCCCTCCCGAGAGAGTTTAGGGCTTGGCGGCGGCTCCGTATCGTAAAATGCGATGAATCCTTCTCTCTGATTTTTTTCTCCCCGAAAGTGAATATATGGAATCAAGGTTGAGGTCAGTGGAGCGTCAGGGGGCCCACGAGGCAGGGGGCGCGCCCAGGGGGGTAGGGCGCGCCCCCAACCCCCGTGGACAGGTGGAGGCCCCCCTGATGTGGATCTTCCTTCCAATATTTATTATATATTCCAAAATTATTCTCCATTGATTTTCAGGTCATTCCGAGAACTTATATTTCTGCACAAAAATAACACCATGGCAATTCTGCTGAAAACAGCGTCAGTCCGGGTTAGTTCCATTCAAATCATGCAAGTTAGAGTCCAAAACAAGGGCAAAAGTGTTTGGAAAAGTAGATATGACGGAGACGTATCATCTTCCGGAGGGGGAATCGATCACGGAGGGCTTCTACATCAACACCATAGCCTCTTCGATGATGTGTGAATAGTTTACCACAGACCTTCGGGTCCATAGTTATTAGCTAGATGGCTTCTTCTCTCTCTTTGGATCTCAATACAAAGTTCTCCTCGATTCTCTTGGAGATCTATTCGATGTAATTCTTTTTGTGGTGTGTTTGTCAAGATCCAATGAATTGTGGGTTTATGATCAAGATTATCTATGAACAATATTTGATTCTTTTCTGAAATCTTTTATGCATGATTTAATATCTTTGCAAGTCTCTTCGAATTATCAGTTTGGTTTGGCCTACTAGATTGATCTTTCTTGCAATGGGAGAAGTGCTTAGCTTCGGGTTCAATCTTGCGGTGTCCTTTCCCAATGACAGCAGGGGCAGCAAGACACGTATTGTATTGTTGCCATCGAGGATAAAAAGATGGGGTTTATATCATATCGCTTGAGTTTATCCCTCTACATCATGTCATCTTGCCTAATGTGTTACTCTGTTCTTATGAACTTAATACTCTAGATACATGCTGGATAGCGGTCGATGTGTGGAGTAATAGTAGTAGATGCAGAATCGTTTCGGTCTACTTTTCGCGGACGTGATGCCTATATACATGATCATGCCTAGATATTCTCATAATTATTCGCTTTTCTATCAATTGCTCGACAGTAATTTGTTCACCCACCGTAGAATTTGCTATCTTGAGAGAAGTCACTAGTAAAACCTATGGCCCCCGGGTCTATCTTCCATCATATTATTTTCATATCAACTTGCTATTTCTATTACCGTTTATTTTGCAATCTATATCATAAAAATACCAAAAATATTTATCTTATTATCTCTATCAGATCTCACTTTCGTAAGTGACCGTGAAGGGATTGACAACCCCTTTATCGCGTTGGTTGCGAGGTTCTTATTTGTTTGTGCAGGTACTAGGCGACTTGCGTGTTACCTCCTACTGGATTGATACCTTGGTTCTCAAAAACTAAGGGAAATACTTACGCTACTGTGCTGCATCACCCTTTCCTCTTCAAGGGAAAACCAACGCATGCTCAATAGGTAGAAAGAAGGATTTCTAGCGCCGTTGCCGGGGAGGCTGCATCAAGTCAAGACATACCAAGTACCCATCACAAACTCTTATCCCTCGCATTACATTATTTGCCATTTGTCTCTTGTTTTCCTCTCCCCCACTTCACCCTTGCCATTTTATTCGCCCTCTTTTCCGCTCGCCTCTTTTTGCTTGCCTCTTGCTTGCTTGTGTGTTGGATTGTTTGTCACGATGGCTCAAGATAATACTAAATTGTGTGATTTTTCCAATACCAACAATAACGATTTTATTAGCACTCCGATTGCTCCTCTTACCGATGTTGAATCTTGTGAAATTAATACTACTTTGTTGAATCTTGTCATGAAAGATCCGTTTTCTGGCCTTCCTAGTGAAGATGCCGCTACCCATCTAAACAACTTGTTGATTTGTGTGATATGCAAAAGAAGAAAGAGGTGGATAATGATATTGTTAAATTGAAGCTATTTCTGTTTTCACTTAGTGATCGTGCTAAAACTTGGTTTTCCTCTTTGCCTAAAAATAGTATTGATTCATGGAATACGTGCAAAGATGCTTTTATCTCTAAGTATTTTCCTCCCGCTAAGATCATCTCTCTTAGAAATGATATTATGAATTTTAAGCAACTTGATAATGAGCATGTTGCACAAGCTTGGGAGAGGATGAAATTAATGATACATAATTACCCTACACATGGTTTGAATTTATGGATGATCATACAAATTTTTTATGCTGGATTGAATTTTGCTTCTAGAAATCTTTTAGATTCAGCCGCAGGAGGCACTTTTAGCAAAATCACTTTAGGAGAAGCTACTAAACTCCTAGATAATATTATGGTTAATTATTCTCAATGGCACACCGAAAGATCTACTAGTAAAAAGGTTCATGATATAGAAGAAATTAATGTTTTCAGTGGAAAGATGGATGAACTTATGAAATAGTTTGCTAATAATAGTGTTTCTTTTGATTCTAATGATATGCCTTTGTCTACTTTGATTGAGAATAATAATGAATCTAGGGATGTGAATTTTTTTGGTAGGAACAATTTTGGTAACAACGCGTATAGAGGAAACTTTAATCCTAGGCCGTCTCCTAGTAATTCCTCTAATAATTATGGTAATTCCTACAATAACTCTTATGGAAATTTTAATAAGATGCCCTCTGATTTTGAGACTAGTGTTAAATAATTTATGATTTCGCAAAAGAATTTTAATGCTTTGCGTGAAGAAAAATTGCCTAAGATTGATGAGTTGGCTAGGAACATGGATAGAATTTCTCTTGATGTAGATTCTTTGAAACTTAGATCTATTCCACCTAAGCATGATATCAATGAGTCTATCAAAGCCATGATAATTTCCATTGATGAGTGCAAAGAAAGAACCGCTAGGATGCGTGCTAAAAAAGATTGCTTTATAAAAGTGTGTTCTTCTAGTTTCCATGATAGTAAGGATGAAGATCTAAAAGTGATTGATGTGTCTCCTATTAAATGTTTGTTTTGCAATATGAATCTTGATAATGATGGGACTGGAGATGAGTCAACTTTAGTTAAAAGGCGTCCCAATGATTCGGAGTTTTTAGATCTTGATGCAAAAATTAGTAAAAGTGGGATTGAAGAGGTCAAAACTTCACATATCAATGAACCCACTATTTTGGATTTCAAGAAATTTAATTATGATAATTGCTATTTGATAGATTGTATTTCCTTGTTGCAATCCGTGTTCAATCCTCCTCATGCTTATAGTCAAAATAAAGCTTTTACCAAACATATCGTTGATGCTTTAATGCAATCTTATGAAGAAAAGCTTGAATTAGAAGTTTCTATTCATAGAAAACTCTATGATGAGTGGGAACCTACTACTAAAATTAAAATTAAAGATCATGAATGCTTTGCTTTATGTGATTTTGGTGCTAGTGTTTCCACGATTCCAAAAACTTTGTGTGATGTGATAGGTTTCCGTGAATTTGATGATTGTTCTTTAAATTTGCATCTTGCGGATTCCACTATTAAGAAACATATGGTAAGGATTAATGATGTTATTATTGTTGCAAATAGGAATTTTGTGCCAGTAGATTTCATTGTTCTTGATATAGATTGCAATCCTACATGTCCTATTATTCTTGGTAGACCTTTCCTTAGAACGATTGGTGCAATTATTGATATGAAAGAAGGAAATATTAGATTCCAATTTCTGTTAAAGAAAGGCATGGAACACTTTCCTAGGAAGAAAATGAAATTACCTTATGAATCTATTATGAGATCCACTTATGGATTGCATACCAAAGATGACAATACCTAGATCTATTCTTGTTTTTATGCCTAGCTAGGGGCATTAAACAATAGCGCTTGTTGGGAAGCAACCCAATTTTATTTTTGTTTCTTGCTTTTTGTTCCAGTTTAGTAATAAATAATTCATCTAGCATATGTTTAGATGTGGTTTTATGCTTTTAATTAGTGTTTGTGCCAAGTAGAACCTTTGGAAAGACTTGGGGGAAGTTTTTGCGATCTTGCTATAAAAAATAGAAACTTTAGCTCTCACGAGATTTGCTGTCATTTTTTACTGGAGAGTGCGATTAGGTTGATTCTTTTTTCAGATGATTAATAGACAAATTCTTCATGTCCACCAATTTATTTCAGAATTTGTGGGGTTACATAAGTATTCGAAACCTACAGATTACTACAGACAGTTCTGTTTTTGACAGATTCTGTTTTTCTTGTGTTGTTTGCTTATTTTGATGAATCTATGGCTAGTATCGGGGAGTATGAACCATAGAGAAGTTGTAATACAGTAGGTTGAATGCCAATATAAATAAAGAATGAGTTAATTACAGTACCTTGAAGTGGTGGTTTGTTTTCTTATACTAATGGAGCTCATGAGATTTTCTGTTGAGTTTTGTGTTGTGAAGTTTTCAAGTTTTGGGTAAAGGTTTGATGGATTTTGGAATAAGGAGTGGCAAGAGCCTAAGCTTTGGGATGCCCAAGGCACCCCAAGGTAAAATTGAAGGACAACCAAAAGCCTAAGCTTGGGGATGCCCCGGAAGGCATCCCCTCTTTCGTCTTCGTCTATCGGTAACTTTACTTGAGGCTATATTTTTATTCACCACATGATATGTGTTTTGCTTGGAGCGTCTTGTATGATTTGAGTGTTTGCTTTTTAGTTTACCACAATCATACTTGCTGTACACACATTTTGGAGAGACACGCATGAATCGGAATTTATTAGAATACTCTATGTGCTTCACTTATATCTTTTGAGCTAGATAATTTTGCTCCAGTGCTTCACTTATATCTTTTTAGAGCACGGTGGTGGTTATATTTTATAGAAATCATTGATCTCTCATGATTCACTTATATTATTTTGAGGGTCTTATAGAACAGCATGGTAATTTGCTTTGGCTATAAAATTAGTCCTAATATGATAGGCATCCAAGATGGGTATAATAAAAACTATCATAAAAAGTGCATTGAATACTATGAGAAGTTTGATACTTGATGATTGTTTTGAGATATAAAGATGGTGATATTAGAGTCATGCTAGTTGAGTAGTTGTGAATTTGAGAAATACTTGTTCTAAAGTTTGTGATTCACGTAGCATGCACGTATGGTGAACCGTTATGTGATGAAGGCGGAGCATGATTTATTTATTGATTGTCTTCCTTATGAGTGGCGGTCGGGGACGAGCGATGGTCTTTCCTACCAATCTATCCCCCTAGGAGCATGCGCGTAGTACTTTGTTTCGATAACTAATAGATTTTTGCAATAAGTATGCGAGTTCTTATGACTAATGTTGAGTCCATGGATTATACGCACTCTCACCCTTCCACCATTGCTAGCCTCTCTAGTACTGCGCAACTTTTGCCGGTACCATACACCCACCTTATACCTTCCTCAAAACAGCCACCATACCTACCTATTATGGCATTTCCATAGCCATTCTGAGATATATTGCCATGCAACTTACCACCGTTCTGTTTGTTATGACACGTTACATCATTGTCGTATTTCTTTGCATGATCATGTAGTTGACATCGTATTTGTGGAAAAGCCATCATTCATAATTCTTTCATACATGTCACTCTTGATTCATTGCACATCCCGGTACACCGCCAGAGGCATTCACATAGAGTCATATTTTGTTCTAGTATCAAGTTATAATTTTTGAGTTGTAAGTAAATAGAAGTGTGATGATCATCATTATTAGAGCATTGTCCCAAGTGAGGAAAGGATGATGGAGACTATGATTCCCCCACAAGTCGGGATGAGACTCCGGACTAAAATAAAAAAAATGAGAGAAAAAGAGAGAAGGGACAATGCTACTATCCTCTTACCACACTTGTGCTTCAAAGTAGCACCATGATCTTCATGATAGAGAGTCTCCTATGTTGTTACTTTCATACACTAGTGGGAATTTTACATTATAGAACTTGTCTTGTATATTCCAATGATGGGCTTCCTCAAAATGCCCTTGGTCTTTGTGAGCAAGCGAGTTGGATGCACACCCACTTAGTTTCTTTTTGAGCGTTCATACACTTATAGCTCTAGTGCATCCGTTGCATGGCAATCCCTACTCACTCACATTGATATCTATTGATGGGCATCTTCATAGCCCGTTGATACACCTAGTTGATGTGAGACTATCTTCTCCTTTTGTCTTCTCCACAACCACCATTCTATTCCACCTATAGTGCTATGTCCATGGCTCACGCTCATATATTGCGTGAAGATTGAAAAAGTTTGAGAACACCAAAAGTATGAAACAATTGCTTAGCTTGTCATCGGGGTTGTGCATGATTTAAATACTTTGTGTTGTGAAGATAGAGCATAGCCAGACTATATGATTTTGTAGGGATAACTTTATTTGGCCATGTTATTTTGAGAAGACATGATTGCTTTATTAGTATGCTTGAAGTATTATTATTTTTATGTAAATATTAAACTTTTGTCTTGAATCTTTCGGATCTGGACATTCATGCCACAATAAAGAAAATTACATTGAGAATTATGCTAGGTAGCATTCCACATCAAAAATTCGGTTTTTATCATTTACCTACTCGAGGACGAGCAGGAATTAAGCTTGGGGATGCTTGATATGTCTCCAACATATCTATAATTTTTGATTGTTCCATGCTATTATATTATCTGTTTTGGATGTTTAATGGGCTTTAATTTACCTTTTTATATTATTTTTGGGACTAACTTACTAACCAAAGGCCCAGTGCAAATTGCTGTTTTTTTTGCCTATTTCAGTGTTTCGCAGAAAAGGAATATCAAACGGAATCCAAACGGAATGAGACCTTCGGGAGAGTTATTTTTGGAACAAACGTGATCCAGGAGACTTGGAGTGGACCTCAAGAAAGAAGCGAGGAGGCCACGAGGCAGGAGGGCGCGCCCAGGGGGGTAGGCGCGCCCCCACCCTCGTGGGCCCCTTGTAGCTCCACCGACGTACTTCTTCCTCCTATATATACCCATATACCCGAAAACATCCAGGAGCACCACGAAACCCTATTTCCACCGCCGCAACCTTCTGTACCCGTGAGATCCCATCTTGGGGCCTTTTCCGGCGCTCTGCCGGAGGAGGAATCGATCACGGAGGGCTTCTACATCAACACCATAGCCTCTCCGAGGATGTGTGAGTAGTTTACCATAGACCTTCGGGTCCATAGTTATTAGGTAGTTGGCTTCTTCTCTCTCTCTTTGGATCTCAATACAATGTTCTCCTCGATTCTCTTGGAGATCTATTCGATCTAATTCTTTTTGCGATGTGTTTGTCGAGATCTGATGAATTGTGGGTTTATGATCAAGATTATCTATGAACAATATTTGATTCTTCTCTAAAATCTTTTATGCATGATTTAATATCTTTGCAAGTCTCTTTGAATTATCAATTTGATTTGGCCTACTAGATTGATCTTTCTTGCAATGGGAGAAGTGCCTAGCTTTGGGTTCAATCTTGCGGTGTCCTTTCCCAGTGACAGCAGGGGCAGCATGGCACATATTGTATTGTTGCCATCGAGGATAAGAAGATGGGGTTATATCATATTGCTTGAGTTTATCCCTCGACATCATGTCATCTTGCCTAATGCGTTACTCTGTTCTTATGAACTTAATACTCTAGATGCATGCTGGATAGCGGTCGATGTGTGGAGTAATAGTAGTAGATGCAGAATCGTTTCGGTCTACTTGTCGCGGACGTGATGCCTATATACATGATCATGCCTAGATACTCTCATAATTATTCGCTTTTCTATCAATTGCTCGACAGTAATTTGTTCAACCACTGTAGAATTTGCTATCTTGAGAGAAGTCACTAGTGAAACCTATGGCCCCCGGGTCTATCTTCCATCATATTATTTCCATATCAACTTGCTATTTCTATTACCGTTTATTTTGCAATCTTTATTTTCCAATCTATATCATAAAAATACCAAAAATATTTATCTTATTATCTCTATCAGATCTCACTTTCGTAAGTGACCGTGAAGGGATTGACAACCCCTTTATCGCGTTGGTTGCGAGGTTCTTTTTTGTTTGTGCAGGTACTAGGCGACTTGCGTGTTACGTCCTAATGGATTGATACCTTTGTTCTCAAAAACTGAGGGAAATAGTTACGCTACTGTGCTGCATCACCCTTTCCTCTTCAAGGGAAAACCAATGCATGCTCAAGAGGTAGCAGCTAGCATCTCCTACATTGATCTTGGTGACACGTACTTTTTTGAATTATTACTACATTACCCAACAGTGTCATCATGAGCTACGTCTATGCGTAGATTCTATGCACGAGTAGAACACAAAGTAGTTGTGGGCGATGATTTGGTCAATTTGCTTACCGTTACTAGTCTTATCTTGATTTGGCGGCATTGTCGGATGAAGCGTCCCGGACCGACCTTACACGTACTCTTACGTGAGACTAGTTCCACCGACAGACATGCACTTGATGCATAAGGTGGCTAGCGGGTGTCTGTCTCTCCCACTTTAATCGGACCAGATTCGATGAAGAGGGTCCTTATGAAGGTTAAAGAGCAATTGGCATATCACCGTTGTGGCTTTTGCATAGGTAAGAAACGTTCTTGCTAGAAACCCATAGCAGCCATGTAAAACATGCAACAATAATTAGAGGGCGTCTAACTTGTTTTTGCAGGGTATGCTATGTGATGTGATATGGCCAAAAGGATGTGATGAATTATATATATGTGATGTATGAGATTGATCATGTTCTTGTAATAGAAATCATGACTTGCATGTCAATGAGTAAGACAACTGACAGGAGGCCATAGGAGTTGTCTTAATTTATTGTATGACCTGCTTGTCAATGAAAAACACCATGTAATTACTTTACTTCATTGCTAACTATTAGCTATAGTAGTAGAAGTAATAGTTGGCGAGACAACTTCACGAAGACATGATGATGGAGATCATGGTGTCGTGCCGGTGACGAAGGTGATCATGCCGCGCCTCAAAGATGGAGATCAAAGGCGCAAGATGATATTGACCATATCATGTCACTTTATGATTTGCATGTGATGTTTGTCATGGTTACATCTTATTTGCTTAGAACGACGGTAGCATAAACAAGATGATCCCTCACTAAAAATTTCAAGAAATGTGTTCCCCTTAACTATGCACCGTTACGAAGGTTCGTTGTTTTGAAGCACCACGTGATGATCGGGTGTGATAGATTCTAACGTTCGCATACAACGGGTGTAAGCCAGATTTACACATGTGAAACACTTAGGTTGACTTGATGAGCCTAGCATGTACAGACATGGCCTCGGAACACAAGAGACCGAAAGGTCGAACATGAGTCGTATAGTAGATACGATCAACATGGAGATGTTCACCGTTGATGACTAGTCTGTCTCACGTGATGATCGGACACGGCCTAGTCAATTCGGATCATGTATCACTTAGATGACAAGAGGGATGTCTATCTGAGTGGGAGTTCATTAAATAATTTGATTAGATGAACTTAATTATCATGAACATAGTCTAAATTGTCTTTGCAAATTATGTTGTGGATTAATAGCTCGCACTTTAGCTCCTTGTTTTAATGCGTTCCTAGAGAAAGACTAAGTTGAAAGATATTGTAAGCAATTGTGTGGACTAGGGCCGTAGTCTGAGGATTGTCCTCATTGCTACACAGAAGGCTTTTGTCCTTGATGTACCGCTCGGTGTGCCAACCCCTCTGGCATCGTCTGTGGATGTTGTGAACATCTGGCAGACACGTTCTGATGACTACCTGATAGTTTAGTGCGCCATGCTTTACGGCTTAGAGTCGGGGCTCCAAAAGCATTTTGAATGCCATGGAACATATGAGATGTCCCAAGAGCTGAAATTGGTATTTCAGGCTCATGCCCGTGTTGAGAGGTTTGAGACCTCTGACAAGATCTTTTCCTACAAGATGGGGAGAATAGCTCAGCCAGTGAGCATGTGCTTAGAATGTCTAGGTACTTCAATCGCTTGAATCAAGTGGGAGTTAATCTTCCATACAAGAGAGTGATTGAAAAAGTTCTCCAGTCACTATCACCAAGCTACTAGAGTTTCATGATGAACTATAACATGCAAGGGAAGATGATCCCGGAGCAGTTCGTCGTGCTTAAGGCCGTAAAGGTAGAAATCAAGAAGGAGCATCAAAGTGTTGATGGTTAACAAGACCACTGGTTTCAAAAGGGGCCAGGGCAAGAAGGGAAACTTCATGAATGGCAAGCCAGTTGCCGCTCCAATGAAGAAACCCAAGAACCCAAACCCGAGATGAAGTGCTTCTATTAGGGGAACAGTCACTGGTAGCGGAACTGCCTCAAATACTTGGTAGATAAGAAGGTTGGCAACTTCAACAAAAGTATATTTGATATATGTGTTATTGATGTGTACCTTACTAGTACTCCTGGTAGCACATGGGTATTAGATACCGGTTCATTTGGTAATATTGGTAACTCAAAACGAAAGCTACGGAATGAACGGAGACTAGCTAAGGGCGAGGTGACGATGTGTGTTGGAAGTGTTTCCAAAGATGATATGATCACCATCGCATGCTCCCTCTACATTCGGGATTAGTGTTGAACCCAGATAAATGTTGTTTGCATTGGTATCTGCGTTGAGCATGAACATGATTAGATCATGTTTATTGCAATACGATTATTCATTGAAGTCAAAGAATAATGGTTATTCTATTTACATGAATAATACCTTCTATGGTCATGCACCCAATGTGAATGGTTTATTGAATCTTGATCGTATGATACACATGTTCATAACATTGATGCCAAAAGATGTAGAGTTGATAATGATAGTACCACTTTCTTGTGGCACTGCCGCTTAGGTCATATTGGTGTAAAGCGCATGGAGAACCTCCATGCCGTTGTACTTTTGAAGTCACTTGATTTTGAATCACTTGACACATGCGAACCATGCCTCATTGGCAAGATGAATAAAACCCCATTTTCTTTGTAACAATGGAACGGGAAAGTGACTTGTTGGAAACCGTACATGCTGATGTGTGTGGTCTGATGAGTGTTGATGCGTGTGGTGGATATTGTTATTTTCTCACCTTCACCGATGAATTGAGTAGATATGGGTATATTTACTTAATGAAGCATAAGTCTAAAACATTTGAAAAGTTCTAGAAATTTCAGAGTGAAGTTGAGAATCATCATAACTAGAAGATCAAGTTCCAACGATCAGATCAAGGGGAGAGTATCTGAGTTATGAGTTTGGCAATCACTAAAGACAAGGTGGGATCGTTTCACAGTTGACGCCACCTGGAACACCATAGCATAATGGTGTGTCCGAATATCGTAATCACACCCTATTGGATATGGTGCGATCTATATGTCTCTTACCGATCTACCGCTATCATTTTGGGGTTATGCATTATAGACAATTACATTCACCTTAAATAGGGCACCATCTAAGTCCATGGAGACAACACCGTATGAACTATGGTTTGGCAAGAAACCTAAGTTGTTGTTTCTTAAGGTTTGGGGCTACGATGCTTATGTCGATAGGCTTTGGCCAGAAAAGCTCGAACCCAAAGCGGAAAATTGTGTCTTCATAGAATACCCAAACAAGATGATTGGGTATACCTTCTATCTCAGATCTGAGGGCAAAGTGTTTGTCGCCAGGAACAGGTCCTTTCTCGAGAAAGAGTTTCTCTCGAAAGAATTGATTGGGAGGAAGATAGAACTTGATGAGGTTGTTGAACCTTCACTTCAATCAGAGAGTGGCGCATTACAGAAAGATGTTTCTGTGGCACTTACATCAATTGAAGAGAAAGCTAATGATGATGATCATTAAGCTTCATATCAAATTACTATCAAACCTCATAGGTCGACAAGGGTGTGTACAACTTATGAATGGTAACCCTGTCTTAAAGGTCATGTTGTTGGACAATGATGAACCTATGAGCTATGAATAAGCGATGGTGGGCCCGGATTCCAACAAATGGCTGGAAGCCATGAAATCCGAGATAGGATCCTTGTATGAGAACAAAGTATGGACTTTGGTGGACTTACCCGATGATCGTAAAGCCATTGAGAATAAATGGATCATTAAGAAGACAAACACTTATGGTATTGTCACCATTTATGGAGCTTGACTTGTCTCAAAGAAGTTTTCGACAAGTTCAAGGAGTTGACTGTAATGAGACTTTCTCAATCATGGTGATGCTAAAGTCTGTTAGAATTATGTTAGCAATTGCTGCATTTTCATTTACGAAATCTGGCAAATGGATGTCAAAACAAAGTTTCCTGGACGATTTCCATGAGGAAAGGTTGTATGTGATACAAGCAGAAGGTTTTGTCAATCCTAAGGATGCTAAAAGTTATGCAAACTCCAGCGATCCTTCTAAGAACTGGAGCAAGCATCTCGGAGTTAGAACATACGCTTTGATGAGGTGATCAAAGCATTTGGGTTTATACGAAGTTTGCAAGAAACTTGTATTTGCAAGAAAGTGAGTGGGAGCACTACAACATTTTGATAAGTATATGTGGATGACATATTGTTGATCGAAAATGATGTGGAATTTTTGGAAAGCATAAAGGGTTGTTTGAATGGGTTTTTTCAAAGCAAGACATGTGTAAAACTACTTACATGTTGGGTATCAAGATCTACAGACATAGATCAAGACACCTGATAAGACTTCCACAGAGCACATACCTTGACATGATCTTGAAGGAGTTCAAGATCGGTCAGTCAAAGGAGTTATTGCCTGAGTTGTAAGGTGTGAAGTTAAGACTTGAAGCTTGACCATGGCAGAAGAAAGACAAAGGACGAAAGTCGTCCCCTATGCCTTAGCCATAGGCTCTATACGATATGCCATGCTATGTACCGCGATGTGCCTTGCCATGTGTCTGGCAAGGGGGTATAAGAATGATCCTGGAGTGGATCATTGGACAGCAGTCAAAATTGTCCTTGGGAATAAGGAAATGTTTCTCGATTATGGAGGTGATGAAGAGTTCATCGTAAAGGGTTACATTGATGCAAGCTTTAACACCTATCCGGATGACTCTGAGTAGCAAACCGGATACGTATAGTGGAGCAACCATTTGGAATAGCTCCAAGTGGAGCATAGTAGCAACATCTACAATATGAAATAGAGATTTGTGAAGAACACACGGATCTGAATGTTGTAGACCCGTTGACTGAAACCTCTCTCGTAAGCATAACATGATAAAACCCTAGAACTCATTGAGTGTTAATCACATGGTGATGTGAACTAGATTATTGACTCTAGTAAACTCTTGGGTGTTAATCACATGGCGATGTGAACTAGATTATTGACTCTAGTAAACTCTTTGGGTGTTAGTCACATGGGATGTGAACTATGAGTGTTGATCACATGGCGATGTGAACTAGATTATTGACTCTAGTGCAAGTGGGAGACTGTTGGAAATATACCCTAGAGGCAATAATAAGATGGTTATTATTATATTTCCTTGTTTGGCGAAGCTCTGCCGGAGAACCGCAAGCCCCACCACCACGCCGTCGTGCTTCCAGAGCTTTCCCTCAACGTCTCCTCTCCCCTTGCTGGATCAAGAAGGAGGAGATGTCCCCGGGTTGTACGTGTGTGTTGAACACGGAGGCACCGTCCGTTCGGCGCTTGGATCGGATCTTCCGCGATTTGAATCGCGTTCGGCGCTTGATCGGATCTTCCGCGATTTGAATCGCCGCGAGTACGACTCCATCAACCGTGTTCTTGTAACGCTTACGCTTAGCGATCTTCAAGGGTATGAAGATGCACTCCCTCTCTCTCTCATTGCTAGCATCTCCTAGATTGATCTTGGTGACATGTAAGAAAATTTTGAATTATTACTACGTTCCCAACAGAACAAGGCCCAAGTGCCTGAGGTCGATGGACAATGAGCAACATCTCTGTTTCTACTCGTGCATATAACATCTACGCATAGACCTGGCTCGGATGCCACTTTGGGGAACACAGTATTTCAAAAATTTCCTACAATCACGCAAGATCTATCTAGGAGATGCATAGCAACGAGAGGGAGAGTGTGTCTACGTACCCTCGTAGACCGAAAGAGGAAGCGTTTATCAACACGGTTGATGTAGTCGTACACCTTCACGATCCGTCCCGATCAAGTACCGAACGTACGGCACCTCCGCGTTCAGCACACGTTTAGCTCGATGACGTCCTCGCCTTCTTGATCCAGCAAGAGGGGCGAAGTAGTAGATGAGTTCCGGCAGCACGACGGTGGTGACGGTGTTGGTGAAGAACAATCTCGCAGGGCTTCGCCTAAGCACTACGAAAACTATGACGGAGGATAAACTAGAGGGGACGGGGTTGCGCACACGGCTTGGTGTTTCTTGATGTGTTCCAGGTGCTAGCCCTGCCCCTCTATTATATGTTAGCCATGGGGTCGAAACTTGGAGTAAAAGCCTCCTCAAAGTCGTTTTACCCGCAAGGAAGAGTCCTTCTTGGACTTCCAGAACCAGCACCATGGTCCTTGGCATTTGTCCCAGACCCTAGGGTCTCGGTGTTTGGCCCCCCTAGCCTACGCAAAACTCCTTTTGCACCGACCTAAAGCCCTGTGGGCTTCACCCCTTGGCCGAACCATATCATCATATCTATAAATCTTTACCTCCGGACCATTCCGGAGCTCCTCGTCATGTCGATCTCATCCGGGACTCCGAACTAACTTCGTACATCAACATACATAACTCATATATATATCGTCCGAAGTTAAGCGTGCGGACCCTACGGGTTCGAGAATAATGTAGACATGACCGAGACGTCTCTAGTCAATAACCAATAGGGAACCTGGATGCTCATATTGGCTCCTACATATTCTACGAAGATCTTTATCAGTCAGACCGCATAACAACATACGTTGTTCCCTTTGTCATCGGTATGTTACTTGCCCGAGATTCATTCCCTTTGTCATCGGTATGTTACTTGCCCGATATTCGATCGTCAGTATGTCCATACCTAGTTCAATCTCGTTACCGGCAAGTCTCTTTACTCGTTCCGTAATGTATCATCCTACAACCAACTCATTAGTCACATTGCTTGCAAGGCTTATTATGATGTGCATTACTGAGAGGGCTTAGAGATACCTCTCCGATACTCGGAGTGACAAATCCTAATCTCAATCTATGCCAACCCAACAAACACCTTCGGAGATACCTGTAGAGCATCTTTATAATCACCCAGTTACGTTGTGACATTTGATAGCACAAATGGTATTCCTCCGGTGACCGGGAGTTGCATAATCTCATAGTCAAAGGAATATGTATAAGTCATGAAGAAAGCAATAGCAATAAAACTAAACGATCATTAATGCTAAGCTAACGGATGGGTCTTGTCCATCACATCATTCTCTAATGATGTGATCCCGTTCATCAAATGACAACACATGTCTATGGTCAGGGAACTTAACCATCTTTGATTAACGAGATAGTCTAGTAGAGGCATACTAGGGACACTCAGTTTTGTCTATGTATTCACACATGTACTAAGTTTCTGGATAATACAATTCTAGCATGAATAATAAACATTTATCATGATATAAGGAAATATAAACAACAACTTTATTATTGCCTCTAGGGCATATTTCCTTCAAATCCTACTTGGACCGAGAGTCCAAGTAGGACTCCCCCTTTGGCACGCCCCTTGGGCCGGCCTCCTCTTCCCCTCTCCTTTATATACATGGGAGTGGGGCACCCCAAAGGAGACCAAGTCTTCTCTTAGCCATGTGCAGTGCCCCCCTCCACAGTTACACACCTCGATCATATCGTCGTAGTGCTTAGGAGAAGCCCTACGCCAGTAACTTCATCATCACCGTCAACACGCCATCGTGCTGACGGAACTCTCCCTCGTCCTCAACTGGATCAAGACCTTGAGGGATGTCATCGTGCTAAACGTGTGCTGAACACAGAGGTGCCGCACATTCGGTGCTTGGATCGATTACATTACTAAACGCTTCCGCTTTTGGTCTATGAGGGTATGTGTACACACTCTCCCCTCTCATTTCTATGCATCACCTAGATAGATCTTGCGTGATCATAGGAAAATTTTGAAATACTGTTTTCCCCAACAGCGACGACATCCTTGTGATGGACTTCTGTCGTCGGGATCCGCCATTGTGACGATGTCTGCCCTAGCGTCAACGTGGATCTTGGGAGGTAGTCTAGAAGCGGATGCAAATTATGGTCTGCATCGACGACATTTGAAAGACGAAACGTGTGTTGGGTTCATGGTTGATGGATGATACGTCTCCAATGTATCTATAATCTTTGATTGTTCCAAGCTATTATATTATCTGTTTTGGATGTCTAATGGGCTTTAATATGCTCTTTTATATTATTTTTGGGACTAACCTATTAACCGGAGGCCCAGTGCTAGATTCTATTTTTTTTGCCTATTTCAGTGTTTCGCAGAAAAGGAATAACAAACGGAATCCAATCGGAATGAAACCTTCACGATGATCTTTCTTGGACCGAAAGGAAACCAGGAGACTTGGAGTGGAAGTCTGGAACTCCGTGAGGCATCCACGAGATAGGAGGACGCGTCCAGGGGGTAGGGGTTCCCCCACCCTTGTGGGCCCCACGGAGCTCCACCGACGTACTTCTTTCGCCTATATATACTCTTATACCCTAAAAACATCAGGGGGAGCCGCGAAACCACTTTTCCACCGCTGCAACCTTCTGTACCCGTCAGATCCCATCTTGGGGCCTTTTCCGGCGATCCGCAGGAGGGGAACCGATCGCGGAGAGCTTCGACATCAACACCATAGCCTCTCCGATGAAGCGTGAGTAGTTTACCACAGACCTTCGGGTCCATAGTTATTAGCTAGATGGCTTCTTCTCTCTCTTTGATCTTCAATACAAAGTTCTCCTCGATGTTCTTGGAGATCTATTCGATATAATACTCTTTTGCGGTGTGTTTGCCGAGATCCGATGAATTGTGGGTTCATGAACTTGATTATATATTAATATTATTTGGTTCTTCTCTGAATTCTTATATGCATGATTTGATATCTTTGCAAGTTTCTTCGAATTATCGGTTTAGTTTGGCCTACTAGATTGATCCTTCTTGCAATGAGAGAAGTGCTTAGCTTTGGGTTCAATCTTGCGGTGTCCTTTCCCAGTGATAGTAGGGGCAGCAAGCCATGTATCGTTGCCATCGAGGATAAAAGGATGGGGTTTATATCATATTACTTGAGTTTATCCCTCTACATCATGTCATCTTGCTTAATGCATTACTCTGTTCTTATGAACTTAATACTCTAGATGCATGTTGGATAGTGATCGATGTGTGGAGTAATAGTAGTAGATGCAGAATCGCTTCGATCTACTTGACACGGATGGATGCCTATGTTCATGATCATTGCCTTAGATAGCTTCATAACTATGCACTTTTCTATCAATTGCTTGGCAGTAATTTGTTCACCCACCGTAATACATGCTATCATGAGAGAAGCCACTAGTGAAATCTATGGCCCCCGGGTCTCTTTCTTATTATATTGCATCTCTTTTATTATCGCATCTCCTTTACTATTTTTATGTTCCAATCTATACAACAAAATACCAAAAATATTTATCTTATTATCTCTACCAGATCTCACTTTCGCAAGTGACCGCGAAGGGATTGACAACCCCTTTATCGCGTTGGTTGCGAGGTTCTTGATTGTTTGTGCAGGTACTAGGTGACTTGTGCATTGTCTCCTACTAGATAGATACCTTGGTTCTCAAAAAATGAGGGAAATACTTACGCTACTTTGTTGCATCACCCTTTCCTCTTCAAGGGAAAACCAACACATGCTCAATAGGTAGCAAGAAGGATTTCTGGCGCCATTGCCGGGGAGATCTACGCCAAGTCAAGACATACCAAGTACCCATCATAAAATATTCTCCCTCGCATTACATTATTTGCCATTTGCCTCTCGTGTTCCTCTCCCCCACTTCACCTTTTCCATTTTATTCGCCCTCTTCCGGTCGTCTCTTTTCGCTTACCTCTTGTGTGTTCATTCTTAGTGCAGTTTGTTGCCATCATGTCTGAAACTGGGGAGGTTATCATTGGAAAGGATAGTAGTAACGATGAGGGAAACTTTGATGCTTTTAATAATCTTCATGAAGAACCTACTATTTTACACACTAAAAAGTTTCGGATTGGTAGTGGTAATATTATTGGAAAAGGAGTTATTCAAGATTTCTTTACTTGCACCGGTGCTTTGACCACTATGGGTGGGTCTATTCTCCATAAAACTATTAGTCTTGCGGATGCTATATCTTTGCTTGTGGTTGAACTTGAAAGACAATTTATCCACATGCATCCTTGCATACAAAGGATTTTTCTAGAATTTTCCAATATTGAGCATTCTTTTGTTAAGCGAGCAGCTACCATCTTTTTAGCTCATGAGTTTAGATTTATAATAAAAGAGGCCAACGAAATTTTTGCACATTATAGGGTGGATGCCAGCCGTCCCCCTAGAAGCAATCTTTTTTTATCAACAAGACATAATGCGTTTATGATCTTTAGATCATGTTGCTTTTAATGAAAACCTTAGAAAAAAGGTTCCCACCGATGTTCTAGTTTATAGAATTTCTGAACTTTATGATAATTTTGCTATCCAGAACAATGGGTTAGGTTTTTCTCTTGAAAAAAGGCTCATGACTTTTGGTCAAAAGAATTCTTATAATGATGAATTGGTTGTGCAATATGAGGGGCCAAAGGAGGAACCAATACCTCCCGAGCTTGATCTTGGGGACTTCTGTCCCATTAAATTTTGTCCCTTTGATTACTTTTGCCTGCCACAAAGGAAACTTGCTGCTGAACGTAGGGAGTATGAAACGAGTTTTCGCGATTTGCCTTATCATTATCATGGCAATATCTAGATCTATTCTTGCTTTTATGCCTAGCTAGGGGCGTTAAACAATAGCACTTGTTGGGAGGCAACCCAATTTTTTTTGTTCTTTACTTTTTGTTCATGTTAGTAGTAAATAATTTATCTAGCCTCTGTTATGATTGTGTTTTTTTATCTTTTAATTAGTGTTTGTGCCAAGTAAAGCCTTTAGGATCTTCTTGGGTGATTATTGTTTGATCTTGCTGATAAAAACAGAAAGTATGTGCTCAAGAAAATAATTTTCAATTTTTACCAGAGAGCGATAAAATACCTATTCCAACTGCACTAGATCAATATATAAATTGTCATGCCGTCCTATTTTTTCAGAATTTTTGTAGTTACAGAAGTATTCAAAACCTACAAATTGCTACAGACTATTCTAATTTTGACAGATTCTGTTTTCGCGTGTTGTTTGCTTATTTTGATGCACCTATGGCTAGTATCGGGGGGTATGAACCATGGATAAGTTGGAATATAGTAGGTTTAACACCAATATAAATAAAGAATGAGTTAATTATAGTACCTTAAAGTGGTGGTTTATTTTCTTATACTAACGGAGCTCACGAGATTTTCTGTTGAGTTTTGTGTTGTGAAGTTTTCAAGTTTTGGGGTAAAGATTTGATGGATTTTGGAACAAGGAATGGCAAGGGCCTAAGATTGGGGATGCCCAAGGCACCCCAAGGTAAAATTTAAGGACAACCAAAAGCCTAAGCTTGGGGATGCCCCGGAAGGCATCCTCTCTTTCATCTTCATCTATCGGTAACTTTACTTGAGGCTATATTTTTATTCACCACATGATATGTGTTTTGCTTGGAGCATATTGTATGATTTGAGTCTTTTCTTTTTAGTTTACCACAATCATCCTTGCTGTACACACCTTTTGGGAGAGACACGCATGAATTGGAATTTGTTAGAATACTCTATGTGCTTCACTTATATCTTTTGAGCTATACAATTTTGCTCTAGTGCTTCACTTATATCTTTTTAGAGCACTGTGGTGGTTTTATTTTATAGAAATTATTAATCTCTCATGCTTCACTTATATTATTTTGAGAGTCTTTTAGAACAACATGGTAATTTGCTTTGGTTATTAAACTAGTCCTAATATGATGGGCATCCAAGATGGGTATAATAAAAACTTTCATATAAAGTGTGTTGAATAGTAGGAGAAGTTTGATACTTGATGATTGTTTTGAGACATGAGGACGGTGATATTGGAGTCATGCTAGTAGAGTATTTCTGAATTTGAGAAATACTTGTGTTGAGGTTTGCAAGTCCCGTAGCATGCACGTATGGTAACCGTTGTGTAACAAATTTGAAACATGAGGTATTTTATGATTGTCTTCCTTATGAGTGGCGGTAGGGGACGAGCGATGGTCTTTTCCTACCAATCTATCCCCTAGGAGCATGCGTGTTGTGCTTGGTATTTGTTGACTTGTATATTTTTGCAATAAGTATGTGAGTTCTTTATGACTAATGTTGAGTTCATGGATTATATGTACTCTGACCCTTCCACCATTGCTAGCCTCTCTAGTACTGCGCAACTTTCGCCGGTACCATAAACCCACCATTTACCTTCCTCAAAACAGCCACCATACCAACCTATTATGGCATTTCCATAGCCATTCCGAGATATATTGCCATGCAACTTTCCACCGTTCCATTTATTATGACATGATCCATCATTGTCATATTGCCTTGCATGATCATGTAGTTGACATCGTATTTGTGGCAAAGCCACCATTCATAATTTTTCATACATGTCACTCTTGATTCATTGCACATCTCGGTACACCGCCGGAGGCATGCATATAGAGTCATATTTTTGTTCTAAGTATCGAGTTGTAATCTTTGAGTTGTAAATAAATAGAAGTGTGATGATCATAATTATTAGAGCATTGTCCCATGTGAGGAAATAAAAAACGGAGGCCAAATAATAATAAAAGAGAAGGCCCAAAAAAAGAGAAAAGAAAAAAAGTAAAAGAGAAAAAATGAGAGAAAAAGAGAGAAGGGACAATGCTACTCCGAAACTTATCCGAAACGACCCGAACCATTCCGGTGTCCGAATGTAGCCTTCCAATATATGAATCTTTATGTCTCGACCATTTCAAGACTCATAGTCATGTCTGTGATCACATCTGGGTCTCCGAACAACCTTCGGTACATCAATTCACATAACTCATAATACATATCGTCATCGAACATTAAGCATGCGGACCCTACAGGTTCGAGAACTATGTAGACATGATCGAGACTCATCTCCGGCTAATAACCAATAGCGGAACTTGGATGCTCATATTGGTTCCTAGATATTATATGAAGATCTTTATCGGTCAAACCGCATAACAACATACGTTGTTCCCTTTGTCATCGGTATGTTACTTGCCCGAGATTCGATCGTCGGTATCATCATACCTAGTTCAATCTCGTCACCGGCAAGTCTCTTTACTCATTCCGTAATGCATCATCCCGTGACTAACTCATTAGTCACATTGCTTGCAAGGCTCATAGTCATGTGCATTACCGAGAGGGCCTAGAGATACCTCTCTGAGATACGGAGTGACAAATCCTAATCTCGATCTATCCAACTCAACAAACACCATCGGAGACACCTGTAGAGCATCTTTATAATCACCCAGTTATGTTGTGACGTTTGATAGCACACAAGGTGTTCCTCCGGTATTCAGGAGTTGCATAATCTCATAGTCTGAGGAACATGTATAAGTTATGAAGAAAGTAATAGCAATAAACTTAATGATCATAGTGCTAAGCGAATGGATGGGTCTTGTCCATCACATCATTCTCTAATGATGTGATCCCGTTCATCAAATTACAACACATGTCTATGGCTAGGAAACTTAACCATCTTTGATTAATGAGCTAGTCAAGTAGAGCATACTAGGGACACTTTGTTTGTCTATGTATTCACACATGTACCAAGTTTCCGGTTAATACAATTCTAGCATGAATAATAAACATTTATCAAGATATAAGGAAATATAAATAACAACTTTATTATTGTCTCTAGGGCATATTTCCTTCAGTCTCCCACTTGCACTAGAGTCAATAATCTAGTTCACATCGTCATGTGATTTCACACCAATTGTTCACATCTTTATGTGATTAGTTCACATCTTCATGTGACTAATACCCAAAGGGTTTACTACAGTCAATAATCTAGTTCACATTGCTATGTGATTAACACCCAAAGAGTGATCATGTTTTGCTTGTGAGAGAAGTTTAGTCATGGGTCTGCAACATTCAGATCCGTATGTATTTTGCAAATTTCTATGTCTACAATACTGTGCATGGAGCTACTCTAACTAATTGCTCCCACTTTCAATATGTATCTAGATCGAGACTTAGAGTCATCTAGATCGGTGTCAAAAGCTTGCATCGACGTAACTCTTTACGGCGAACTCTTTTATCACCTCCATAACCGAGAAATATTTTCTTAGTCCTCTAAGGATAATTTTGACCGCTGTCCAGTGATCTACTCCTAGATCAGTATTGTACTCCCTTGCCAAAATCATGCTAAGGTATACAATAGGTCTGGTACACCATATAGCATACTTTATAGAACCTATGATTGAGGCATAGGGAATGACTTTTCATTCTCTTTCTATTTTCTGCCGTGGTCGGGTTTTGAGTCTTTACTCAACTTCACACCTTGCAACACGGGCAAGAACTCCTTATTTGACTGTTCCATTTTGAACTACAAAAACTTGTCAAGGTATGTACTTATTGAAAAATTTATCAAGCGTCTTGATCTATCTCTATAGATCTCGATGCCCAATATGTAAGCAGCTTCACCGAGGACTTTCTTTGAAAAACTTCTTTCAAACACTCCTTTATGCTTTCCAGAAAATTCTACATCATTTCCGATCAACAATATGTCATTCACATATACTTATCAGAAAGGCTGTAGTGCTCCCACTCACTTTCTTGTAAATACAGGCTTCTCCAAAAGTTTGTACAAAACTATATGCATTGATCAACTCATCAAAGCGTATATTCCAACTCCGAGATGCTTGCACCAGTCCATAGATGGATCGCTGGAGCTTGCACACTTTGTTAGCACCTTTAGGATTGACAAAAACTTTCTAGTTGCATCATATACAACTCTTCTTTAATAAATCCATTAAGGAATGTAGTTTTAATATCCATTTGCCAGATTTCATAAAATGCGACAACTGCTAACATGATTCAGACAGACTTTTAAGCATCGATACGAGTGAGAAAATCTCATCGTACTCAGCACCTTGAACTTGTCGAAAACTTTGGCGACAATTCGAGCTTTGTAGATTAATAACACTACTATCAGTGTCCATCTTCCTCTTGAAGATCCATTTATTCTGAATGGCTCACCGATCATCGGGCAAGTCAATCAAAGTCCATATTTTGTTCTCATACATGGATCCCATCTCAGATTTCATGGCCTTAAGCCATTTCGCGGAATCTGGGCTCATCATCGCTTCCTCATAGTTCATAGGTTCATAATGGTCTAGTAACATGACTTCTAGAACAGGATTACTGTACCACTCTGGTGCTGAACGTACTCTAGTTGACCTACGAGGTTCGGTAGTAACTTGATCTGAAGTTTCATGATCATCATCATTAACTTCCTCACTAATTGGTGTAAGCATCATTGGAACTGATTTCTGTGATGAACTATTTTCCAATTTGGGAGAAGGTACAATTACCTCATCAAGTTCTACTTCCCTCTGACTCACTTATTTTGAGAGAAACTCCTTCTCTAGAAAGGATCTGCTCTTAGGACAAAGATCTTGCATTCAGATCTGTGATAGAAGGTGTACCCAACCATTTTTTTGGTATCCTATGAAGACACACTTCTTCGATTTGGGTTTGAGCTTATCAGGCGGACACTTTTTCACATAAGCATCACAACCCCAAACTTTAAGAAATGACAGCTTAGGTTTCTTGCTAAACCATAGTTCATACGGTGTCATCTCAACGGATTTTTAGACGGTGCCCCATTTAACGTGAATGCAGCTGTCTCTAATGCATAACCCCAAAACGATAGTGCTAAATCGGTAAGAGACATCATAGATCGCACCATATCTAATAAAATATGTGCCGGGGTGCTGATCCACGGGCACCTATGGGACCGGCGGACCGGGTCCCTTTCGGTTCGGCGGGGGCGGAGGTCGTGCAAAGAGCAGATCGAGGCGAAGCGCGCGAGCGATTTACCCAGGTTCGGGCCGCACGGATGCGTAAAACCCTACTCCTGCTTTGTGGTTTGTATTGATTTCTTGCTCGGGAGCGCGGGGTGCTACAGTACGCACCAGCAGCTAGCAAGACCGAGCGTGAGTGTTCGAACTGGCTCCCCCCTTCCCTACGTTGCACACGGGCCTCCTTTTATATGCTCAAGGGGTTACCGACAGGTGGCAACGGAGGTAAAGGGCAAAAATGGAAAAGGTGTTGTGGTAGGCACAGCTACCTGTTATAGTGTATCATACCTAACCCTGGCGGCAGGGGACAAGGGCATTAATTGCCCGTCTGTGTCGCCTAAACAGTACCGAAAGGGACCGCTAGGGACGCCACCGTTTGCCACGATGGTTACCTTGTCAGCGCCTGCTTGCCACCGCGCACCCCTAGCTGCACGGCCTCCTGCCACGTGTGCTTGGGAGGGTCCTAGAGCGACACGTTGGCGGGTGTGCTGGAGGGCGGGCACGAAGTGGGGGTTTCCCGCGGCAAGCTCCTTGCCGCGGTCGTCGTCTTGTCGTCTTCGGGAGCTTGTCGCTTACCGGGCCTTGCCGGGACGCGTGGCGCGTCGCGGCAAGTTTTCTTGGTATGCCTTGGTTGGCCTTCCCGGCAAGCTCCTCTTGCCGGGGTCTTGTCTTCTTGACTTGGACACTTTGTTCTTGAATGGCTCCAAAGGAACCACGGAGGATCTTGGCGGTCACCCGGCAAGCCTTGCCGCGGGATGCTGCGACTGCCCGTGCACAAGTTCGGGATACTAGGGTACCCCTACTCTAGTACACCGACAGGAGCCCCAGGGCCTGGGCCATACACGGTGCCGAGCGCTTTGGGCCAGGCCCAAAACAGGGCACGGGCACGCGCGGCCTAGGTTATGCCGTATCTCACTCCGTATCCACCGCGCCCTCCCCGAACGGCACGCGTTGAATGCGGCGTCGTGGGAGAGGTCGTGGGGGTTTCTTTATTCGGAAATGCGGAACGTCCGCCCCCTCCCCCTTTATAAGCAGGGGAAACAGGGGCAGTTGGCCCACTCGCCCGTTGCCGTTCCCAATCTCAGAAATCTCTGCCGCTCCCTTGCCTCCCCAAAGCAGAGAGAGAGCAGCGCTCCGCCCCCCATCGCCACTAGCACCACCAACGCCGTCGACCTCCTCCACTACTTCCGCCATGGCTCCCAAAGCCGACAAGGGGAAGACCGTGAAGACGACCGAGGCGCAGCGGCTCGCGGCGCTGCGGAAGGAGCGGTCCGTTTCCCCCCCCCCCAAGCTCGGCGCGAAGGAGCTGAGGGAGAACTACTATCTGTTCTGGTCGGCGGAGACGCGCGCGCATCCGCGCACAAAGGTACTCCCCGCCGCCGCTTGGAAGGAGGCTCCGAATGGATACCCCTTTTTTGCTCTGTTCTTCTACTGCGGGCTCTGCCCGCCTTTTTCTGATTTCTTCTGCGACATCATGAATACCTATGGATCCCACCTCCTTGACTTCACCCCCAATGCCGTCCTGACAATGGCAGTTTTCGCACACCTCTGCGAAAACTTTGTCGGAGTCCTTCCCAACGTATCCCTCTTCCGCCACTTCTTCATACCCCGAGTAGAGAGAGGAGAGCCCCTATCCGGCGGAATCGCCTGGGTCTCAAGGTCCGGCAAGAAGGAAACGTATCTGGAGGGAGAATTCCGCGGCAAGTGGGAGGAGTGGAGAGCTGATTGGTGCTGGATTGATGAGGAGAGCCCGCAGCCATTCACTACCCGACGCCAAATCCCAGTAGCATGCGGCAGCGATTGGAGTGACATGGCTCCGGAGGACGCCAGGCTGAAGATTGCCGTCACCAGGATCCTGCGCCTCAGGCTTGCCGGGCTAACTGTTGGCGCTGTTGGCGCAGATTTCCTTCGCCGCCGCATCGCCCCCTTGCAGGAACGGGGGAGGCCCACTTGGGAGTTCAAGAACGCGGCAGACATCATGAGGCTGCGGCCGGGCCTCAACTACAACTTCACAGTCCTGGAGCTCAACACGATGCTGCAGGAACTGTTCAAGTATGACCCCCAACATCCCGAGGTGTTTAGGTTGCCGGGGGGCGTCGTCCCATTGTGCAACAACTCCGCGCTCGACCGCATCCGTGCAATGATGCCGGAGTGCGACTCGCACGGGATTGTGCCAACTTGACAGGAGCCTGCAGACGAGGTCGTGCAGCAGTTCTTCGACGACTTGGTGGAAGTGGCAATCCGCCCCGACGAGAAGGACGGCCTCACCCGCGACACCACGGATGCGGAGATGGCGCTCATTGCCACTAGGCTGGAGGAGGCAGCGGCAGCCGTAGCCGCGGGCGAGTTCGGGTTCACTGTGGAGGAGGCCGATGCAGCAGAAGCGGCAAGCCGTGCCGAGCGAGGGGAGCCTGCTGGCAAGAAGGGGCTTGCCGGGCAAGACACCGAGCCGAGCGAGCCCGCCAAAAACACGAGCGGCTCATTGCAAATCGACTCTTCTTCCACCTCGTCTTCAGACAGCCCACCAGAAGCAGAGCCTCCATCCCCACCAAGAAGGCGCCTCCGCAAGGTTGGTGATGTGGCGGAGCGGCAAGCGGGCCAACAGTCGCCACGCCGCGTGACACGCTCGACCACGGCAAACACCGTTGCCGCGGGAGCGCCTCATGCTACGACGACAACTGGAGCGGAGTCTAGCCGGACCACCGCTTCAGTCCCTGCCGCTACTCACGCCGCGCCAACAGCCGGAGCGGGGTCGTCTCAGACCGCCGCCACTGCTCTCGCCAAGCGGCCAAGGGAAGCTTCTCCTCCGCCTCCTCGCGCCGGGCGCAGCGGAAGGTCAATCTCGACGCCCACGAGGAGGAGCTTGCCTCGCGCGAGGAGAAGCTTGGCGGAGCCCTCAAGCAAGCGGAGGACGCTGCCGCCGCCGCTGAGGCCGCCAAGGAGGAGTTGAAGACGAAGGTGGCGCGGCTGGAGGCCGATCTCTCCGAGAAGGGCAAGGAGCTCAGCGCCGCCAAGGTCTCCAACGTGGATCTTGAGTTGAAGCTAACCACTTTGACCAAGACTCTGGACAGCGCCAAGAAGCGGGAGGCGGCCTTGAAGGAGGAAATCAAGGCCGACAAGGCGCTGCTGGAGAGCGCTGCCACCGCCCAGAACGCCTTCAGGGAGACCGTGACGCACTGGACGGAGAGCCTTATGAATGCCGCCACGGACATCGACAAGGGGCTGGCGCAACTGGGGATGGAGGATCTTGGGTATTCCACCGACGACAACCTCCAAACCAGCGCCAAGCTCGTCCTGTTCTTCAAGGGCGTGGCGACAGCCCTTCAGCGACTCCGAGAGAGGATCCCCAAGCAACTGGCTGACGAGTCGCGCAGGGTCTGCGCAGGGGCCCTCGAGAAAGTGTTGATGAAGGTGGCCTTCCGCAATCCTGGCCTCCGCCTCACCAACATCCTCAGGACCTTGCCGCCAGAAGCTGATCTGGAGGAGCTCAAAGCCCTTGTCGCACCCATTGTGGACAAGGTGAGCGGGATCAAGCGGGTCGAAGGCGATCGCGTAGATTAGGCCGCTCATTTCTTCTTTTCTTGTCGCTGCCCATCATGTCATGAAAACAATCTATTAGAGCTGCGACAAGCTATCTTTGTAATGTAACTTGATTGTGGGCAATGATTGCAACGTTACTCCCTTTACTTGATTCCTTCCTTTGTATGTTTCTGCCCTACGCTTTTAGGGAACTTGCCGGTGCAGGCACCTGAGCCGCGAGCGCTGAGTGCGGAACGTCAGCAGCCTGCTGGCGGTGCCGCTACCGGCAAGAAACCTTGTCGCAGCTAGTTGCAGCTCACTTAAGTTGTTGAGCGAACTCGAAACAAGTTAAGGGCGCTAGCAGCTCACTTAAGTTGTTGAGCGGACTCGAAACAAAGTAAGGGCGCTAGCAGCTCACTTAAGTTGTTGAGCGGACTCGAAACAAAGTAAGGGCGCCACTAGCTGCGAGTCAGTTCCTCCGCGCACAGGTTTTCCATACAAAGTGCGGTCGTTCAAGGGAGATAACTTAAAAACTAAAAAATTTGATTGCTCAAACTTTGGCAACTTAGCTTTTCTGTTGTTTGCTTCCCGGCAAGGCGAAACTTTCTTGAACGACGCCTGGCCCATACCATCCATCGTCTTCTCCTTTCCCCCCCGGCAAACTTGTGGGCGAGGGGAACCTTGCTTTCAAAAGGAAGAAGAGACAATACAGATATGGAGCTTTACGGCTCGTTATTGCTTACCGTGAAGTAGGTGTTATGCACGGGATCTGCGCCCGGCTTTGTACGAAGGATTACATGCAACAGCGGCAAGACTTGTACAAAAGGTGGTTGCCGGAAGAGGTTCCGACAACCGCGCCTCACGGGTAAAACTTACGAAGATGCTCAATGTTCCAGGAGTTGCTCACCGGAATGCCATCTTCGATCTCAAGGCGAACAGCGCCAGGCCTAGTGACTCGTTTCACCCGGTAAGGGCCTTCCCACTTCGGCGTCAACTTGTTGGGATTCTTGGCGGACTGAACGCGCCGAAGAACAAGGTCGCCTTCCTCAAGACTTCTGGCGTTAACTTTGCGGCTATGGTAGCGGCGCAAAGCTTGCTGGTAGCGAGCAGCTCGCACAGCAGCCTGAAGACGGTCTTCCTCAAGGAGCGGCGCGTCATCTTGTCGCAGCCACTCTTGCTCGAGCTCATCATAAGCGAGCACTCGAGGTGACCCGTATACGAGTTCCGTGGGGATAACTGCCTCTGCTCCATAGACTAGAGCAAAAGGTGTCTGTCCAGTGGCTCGATTTGGCGTCGTTCTGATCGACCAAAGAACCACCGGCAGCTCCTCGATCCAGTTTAGTCCCCTACCTGGCGCGCCAAAGATGCCGGGGTGCTGATCCATGGGCACCTATGGGACCGGCGGATCGGGTCCCTTTCGGTTCGGCGGGGGCAGAGGTCGTGCAAAGAGCAGATCGAGGCGAAGCGCGCGAGCGATTTACCCAGGTTCGGGCCGCACGGATGCGTAAAACCCTACTCCTGCTTTGTGGTTTGTATTGATTTCTTGCTCGGGAGCGCGGGGTGCTACAGTACACACCAGCAGCTAGCAAGATCGAGCGTGAGTGTTCGAACTGGCTCCCCCCCTTCCCTACGTTGCACACGGGCCTCCTTTTATATGCTCAAGGGGTTACCGACAGGTGGCAATGGAGGTAAAGGGCAAAAATGGAAAAGGTGCTGTGGTAGGCACAGCTACCTGTTATAGTGTATCATACCTAACCCTGGCGGCAGGGGACAAGGGCATTAATTGCCCGTCTGTGTCGCCTAAACAGTACCGAAAGGGACCGCTAGGGACGCCACCGTTTGCCACGATGGTTACCTTGTCAGCGCCTGCTTGCCACCGCGCACCCCTAGCTGCACGGCCTCCTGCCACGTGTGCTTGGGAGGGTCCTAGAGCGACACGTTGGCGGGTGTGCTGGAGCGCGGGCACGAAGTGGGGGTTTCCCGCGGCAAGCTCCTTGCCGCGGTCGTCGTCTTGTCGTGTTCGGGAGCTTGTCGCTTACCGGGGCTTGCCGGGACGCGTGGCACGTCGCGGCAAGTTTTCTTGGTATGCCTTGGTTGGCCTTCCCGGCAAGCTCCTCTTGCCGGGGTCTTGTCTTCTTGACTTGGACACTTTGTTCTTGAATGGCTCCAAAGGAACCACGGAGGATCTTGGCGGTCACCCGGCAAGCCTTGCCGCGGGATGCTGTGACTGCCCGTGCACAAGTTCGGGATACTAGGGTACCCCTACTCTAGTACACCGACAGTATGGTTGCGGCGTTCGGACACCATTACGCTGTGGTGTTCCAGGCGGCGTGAGTTGCGAAACTATTCGACATTGTTTCAACTGAAGGCCAAACTCGTAACTCAAATATTTCGTCTCTGCGATCAGATCGTAGAAACTTTATTTTCTTGTTACGATGATTCTCCACTTCACTCTGAAATTCTTTGAACTTTTGAAACGTTTTAGACTTGTGTTTCATTAAGTAGATATACTCATATCTGCTCAAATCATCTGTGAAGGTCAGAAAATAACGATACCTGCCGCGAGCCTCAACACGCATTGGATCGCATACATCAGTATGTATTATTTCTAATAAGTCTGTTGCTCGCTCCATTGTTCTGGAGAACGGAGTCTTAGCCATCTTGCCCATGAGGCATGGTTCGCAAGCATCAAGTGATTCATAATCAAGTGATTCCAAAAGCCCATCAGCATGGAGTTTCTTCATGCGCTTTACACCAATATGACCTAAACGGCAGTGCCACTAGTATTTTACACTATCATTATCAACTTTGCATCTTTTGGCATCAATATCATGAATATGTGTATCACTACGATCGAGATTCAATAAACCATTCACCTTGGGTGTATGACCACAGAAGGTTTTATTCATGTAAACAGAATAGCAATTATTCTTTGACTTAAATGAATAACTGTATTGCAATAAACATGATCCAATCATATTATGCTCAACGCAAACACCAAATAACATTTATTTCAGGTTCAACACTAATCCCGAAGGTAAAGGGAGTGTGCGATGGTGATCTTATCAACCTTTGGAATCATTTCCAACACACATCGTCACCTCGCCCTTAACTAGTCTTAGTTCATTTTGTAACTCCTGTTTTGAGTTACTAATCATAGCAACTGAATCAGTATCAAATACCCAGGGGCTACTATGAATACTAGTAAAGTACACATCAATAACATGTATATCATATATACTTTTGTTCACTTTGCCATCCTTCTTATCCACCAAGTATTTGGGGAAGTTCCTCTTCTAGTGACCATTACCTTTGCAGTAGAAGCACTCAGTTTCAGGCTTAGGTCTAGCTTTGGGCTTCTTCACGGGAGTGACAACTTGCTTTCCATTCTTCTTGAAGTTCCCTTTCAGTCCCTTGCCCTTTTACTTGAAACTAGTGGTCTTGTTAACCATCAACATTTGATGCTTTTCTTGATTTCTACCTTCGTTGATTTCAGCATCTCGAAGAGCTCGAGAATCGTTTTCATCATCCCTTGCATATTATAGTTCATCGCAAAGTTCCAGTAACTTGGCGATAGTGACTAGAGAACTCTGTCAATCACTATCTTATCTGGAAGATTAACTCCCACTTGATTCAAGCGATTGTAGTACTCAGACATTCTGAGCACATGCTCACTGGTTGAGCTATTCTCCTCCATCTTGTAGGCAAAGTACTTGTCAGAGGTCTCATACCTCTCGACTCAGGCATGAGTCTGAAATACCAATTTTAGCAGATGCACATGATCACTGGTTCTAAGCCGTAAAGCAATGGTGCACTAAATTATCAAGTATTCATCATACCGAGCTTGCCAAACATTCATAATGTCTGCATCTGCTCCTGCAATAGGTCTGCATCATTGCTACTAACATCATTCAACATAGTTTTCTCTAGGAACATATCATAAATAAAACAGGGAAGCTATACTCGAGCAATTGATCTACAACATAGATATGCAAATACTATCAGGACTAAGTTCATGATAAATTTAAGTTCAATTAATCATATTACTTAAGAACTCGCACTTAGATAGACATCCCTCTAGTCATCTAAATGATCACGTGATCCACATCAACTAAACCATGTCCGATCATCACGTGAGATGGAGTAGTTTTCAATGGTGAACATCTCTATGTTGATCATATCTACTATATGATTCACGTTCGACCTTTCGGTCTCAGTGTTCCGAGGCCATATTTGCATATGCTAGGCTCGTCAAGTTTAACCAGAGTATTCCGCGTGTGCAAAAACTGGCTTGCACCCGTTGTATGTGAATGTAGAGCTTATCACACCCGATCATCACGTGGTGTCTCGGCACGACGAACTGTGGCAATGGTGCATACCCAGGGAGAACACTTATACCTTGAAATTTAGTGAGAGATCATCTTATAATGCTACCGCCGTACTAAGCAAAATAAGATGCATAAAAGATAAACATCACATGCAATCAATATAAGTGATATGATATGGCCATCATCATCTTGTGCCTTTGATATCCATGTTCAAAGCACCGTCATGATCACCATCATCACCGGCTTGACACCTTGTTCTCCATCGTAGCATCGTTGTCAGCTCGCCAACTATTGCTTCCACGACTATCGCTACTGCTTTGTGATAAAGTAAATCAATTACATGGCGATTGCATTTCATACAATAAAGCGACAACCATATGGCTCCTGCCAGTTGTCGATAACTTTGTTACAAAACATGATCATCTAATACAACAATTTATATAATCACGTCTTGACCATATCACATCACAACATGCCCTGCAAAAACAAGTTAGACATCCTCTACTTTGTTGTTGCAAGTTTTATGTGGCTGCTACGGGCTTAGCGAGAACCGTTCTTACCTACGCATCAAAAACCACAACGATTTTTCATCAAGTGTGTTGTTTTAACCTTCAACAAGGACCGGGCGTAGTCACACTCGATTCAACTAAAGTTGGAGAAATAGACACCCACTAGCCACCTATGTGCGAAGCACGTTAGTAGAACTAGTCTCATGAACACGGTCATGTAATGTCGGTCTGGGCCGCTTCATCCAACAATACCGCCGAATCAAAGTATGACATGTTGGTAAGCAGTATGACTATTATCGCCCACAACTCTTTGTGTTCTACTCATGCATAAAACATCTACGCATAGACCTGGCTCTGATGCCACTGTTGGGGAACGCAGTATTTCAAAAAATATCCTACGATCACGCAAGATCTATCTAGGAGATGCATAGCAACGAGAGGGGAGAGTGTGTCTATGTACCCTCGTAGACCAAAAGTGGAAGCGTTTAGTAACGCGGTTGATGTAGTCGAACGTCTTCGTGATCCAACCGATCAAATACCGAATGCACGGCACCTCCGCGATCTGCACACGTTCAGCTCGGTGACGTCCCTCGTACTCTTGCTCCAGTTGAGGCCGAGGGTGAGTTGCGTCAGCACGATGGCGCGTTGACGATGATGATGAAGTTACTGATGACCCACAAGTATAGGGGATCTATCATAGTCCTTTCGATAAGTAAGAGTGTCGAACTGATAACCCACAAGTATAGGGGATCACAACAGTTTTCGAGGTAGAGTATTCAACCAAAATTTATTGATTCGACACAAGGGGATCCAAAGAATATTCTCAAGTATTAGAAGTTGAGTTGTCAATTCAACCACACCTGGAAACTTAATATCTGCAGCAAAGTATTTAGTAGCAAATTAATATGATAATAGTGGTAACGGTAGCAAAAGTAATATTTTTGGTTTTACAGTGATTGTAACAGTAGCAATGGAAAAGTAAATAAGCAAAGAACAATATATCAAAAGCTCGTAACCATTGGATCGGTGATGGATAATTATGTCGGATGCGATCAACCATGCAACAGTTATAACATAGGGTGACACAGAACTAGCTCCAGTTCATCAATCTAATGTAGGCATGTATTCCGAATATAGTCATACGTGCTTATGGAAAAGAACTTGCATGACATCTGTTGTCCTACCCTCCCGTGGCAGCAGGGTCCTATTGGAAACTAAGGGATATTAAGGCCTCCTTTTAATAGAGTACCAGACCAAAGCATTAACACATAGTGAATACATGAACTCCTCAAACTACGGTCATCACCGGTAAGTATCCCGATGTCACGTCGGGGTTAACGGATCATTACACATAATAGGTGACTATAGACTTGCAAGATAGGATCACGAACTCACATATATTCATGAAAACATAATAGGTTCAGATCTGAAATGATGGAACTCAGGCCCCAGTGACAAGCATCAAGCATAGCAAAGTCATAGCAACATCAATCTCAGAACATAGTGGATACTAGGGATCAAACCCTAACAAAACTAACTCGATTACATGATAAATCTCATCCAACCCATCACCGTCCAACAAGCCTATGATAGAATTACTCACGCACGGCGGTGAGCATCATGAAATTGGTGATGGAGGAAGGTTGGTGATGATGATGGCGACGGATTCCCCTCTCCGGAGCCCCAAACGGACTCCAGATTAGCCCCCCCGAGAGAGTTTAGGGCTTGGCGGCGGCTCTGTATCGTAAAACGTGATGAATCCTTGTCTTTGATTTTTTTCTCCCGAAAGTGAATATATGGAGTTGGAGTTGAGGTCGGTGGAGCGTCAGGGGGCCCACGAGGCAGGGGGTAGGCGCGCCCCCCACCCTCGTGGACAGGGTGTGGCCCCCCTAACGTTGATTCTTCCACCAGTATTTTTATATATTCCAAAAATAATCTCCATTCATTTTTCAGGTCATTCTGAGAACTTCTATTTCTGCACTAAAATAACACCATGGCAATTCTGCTGAAAACAGCGTCAGTCCAGGTTAGTTCCATTCAAATCATGCAAGTTAGAGTCCAAAACAAGGGCAAAAGTGTTTGGAAAAGTACATACGTCGGAGACGTATCAACTCCCCCAAGCTTAAACATTTGCTTGTCCTCAAGTAGTTCAGTTGACAAATTGAAAGTGATAAAGAAAAACTTTTGCAAACTCTGTTTGCTCTTGTTGTTGTAAATATGTAAAGCCAGCATTCAAGTTTTCAGCAAAGATTACGAACTAACCATATTCGCAGTAACATTTAGGTCTCATGTTTACTCATATCAATGACATAATCAACTAGTGAGCAATAATAATAAATCTCGGATGACAACACTTTCTCAAAACAATCATAATATGATATAACAAGATGATATCTCGCTAGCCCTTTCCGAGACCGCAAAAATAAATGCAGAGCACCTTTAAAGATCAAGTACTGGCTAGACATTGTAATTCATGGTAAAAGAGATCCAGTTAAGTCATACTCAATGTAAACTAACGATAATACATGCAACTGAGAGCGGTGATCTCTAACTGGTGCTTTTTAATAAGAGGATGATGACTCAACATAAAAGTAAATAGATAGGCCCTTCGCAGAGGGAAGCAGGGATTTGTAGAGGTGCCAAAGCTCGATTTTGAAATAGAGATGAATAATATTTTGAGCGGTATACTTCCATTGTCAACATAACAACCGAGAGATCTTGATATCTTCCATGCTACACACATTATAGGCGGTTCCCAAGCAGAATGGTAAAGTTTATACTCCCCCACCACCAACAAGCATCAATCCATGGCTTGCCCGAAACAATGGGTGCCTGCAACTAACAACAATCCTGGGGGAGTTTTTTTGCAATTATTTTGATTTGATTTGAGCATGGGACTGGGCATCCCGGTGACCAGCCATTTTCTCGTGAGTGAGGAGCGGAGTCCACTCCTCTTGATAATGACCCGCCTAGCATGGAGGATACAGACAACCCTAGTTGATACATGAGCTATTCGAGCACGCAAAACAGAATGCTTATTTGAAGGTTTAGAGTTTGGCACATACAAATTTACTTGGAACGACAGGTAGATACCGTATATAGGAAGGTATTGTGGACTCATATGGGATAACTTTGGGGTTTATGGAATTGGATGCACAAGCAGTATTCCCGCTTAGTACAAGTGAAGGCTAGAAAGAGACTGGGAAGCGACCAGCTAGAGAGCAACAACAGTCATGAACATGCATTAAAATTAATCAACACTGAATGCAAGCATGAGTAGGATATAATTCACCATGAACATAAATATCGTAGAGGCTATGTTGATTTTGTTTCAACTACATGCATGAACATGTGCCAAGTCAAGCCACTCGAATCGTTCAAAGGAGGATACCACCCTATCATACCACATCACAACCATTTTAATAGCATGTTGGCACGCAAGGTAAACCATTATAAACTCCTAGCAAATTAAGCCTGACATAAGAAACTATAATCTCTAATTGTCATTGCAAACATGTTTCATTCATAATAGGCTGAATCAGGAATGATGAACTAATCATATTTACAAAAACAAGAGAGGTCGAGTCCATACCATCTTTTCTCATCTCAGTCAGTTCGTCATATATCGTCATTATTTCCTTTCACTTGCATAACCGAATAGTGTGGATAATAATGATAGTGCACGTGCATTGGACTAAGCTGGAATCTGCAAGCATTCAATACATGGGAGAAGACAAGGTGATATGGGCTCTTTGTTAGATCAAGAATAATGCATATCAGGGCCACTCAACATTTTCATCGTCGTCTTCTCCTCTCGACCCCCAAAGAAGAGAAAAGAAACAAAACTATTTACATGGGAAAGCTCCCAACAAGCAAAAGAAGAACGAGAAATCTTTTTGGGTTTTCTTTTTAATTACTACTACTACAGGCATGGAAAGTAAGCTAGCTAAAAGCTACAACTAATTTTTTTTGGTTTTTCTTAAGGTTTTTCAAACACACAAGAAGAAAGCATAAAAAGAAAATAAACTAGCATGGATGATACAATGAAAAAGTATGAGCATCGACAACTGGCATGAGTGTGTGAACATGAATGTAATGTCAGTGAGAGATACGTACTCCCCCAAGCTTAGGCTTTTGGCCTAAGTTGGTCTATGCCCATGGATGGCCTGGTGGATATCCGAAGTTGAAGCTGGGGTCGTACTGAGATGCATCAATTACTGCCTAAAGAGCTGCAGCTTGGAGGCGAGCTGCCTCCGTCCTCCTCTCATACTCGTTTGCCTCCTCCCTGGTTATAACATATCTCCCTTTTGCCTGAAAGTCAAAGAAAGTAGGAGCAGGGAGAGCGACGTGATAGGTACGTCGTCTGTCAAAGATTAGTCGGTACTGGAGGGACTGATCGTTCCTCTCAACAAACCAATGACGAACCATAGCATTATAATCTAAATAAGCAGGAGGCAACTCAATATCATCTCCACGTGTGGGTATCTCAAGAAAATTAGCTAAACGGGTTGCATAAATTCCACCAAAGAAATCTCCATTAATATTATTGTTATGCAACCTACGTGCAACAATGGCCCCCAAGTTATATTGTCTATCTCCTAATACATCACTCTTGAGAACACTAAGATCAGGAACACACATGTGACATGCCTCATCCTTAGCGTTAATGTATCTACCTATGAAGAGAGCAAAATAATGTATGGCAGGAAAATGAATGCTCCCTATGGTTTTGCGTGATTTCCCTAGATTCCCCCACAGTTATACTAGCAAGAAAGTCTTTATATTCAGATTTGCGAGGCTCACTAGCACTACCCCACTGCGGGAGTTTACAAGCAGTATTAAAATTTTCTAAGTCCATAGTATAAGATTTGTCATAAAGATCAAATAGGACAGTGCGAGAATTGCGTGAGGATGTAAATTTAAACCTTCTCACAAATGAATCAGTTAAGTAGAGGTATTGTCAGGACTTATCTGCCTCGAAGCTCTCCAGATCAGCGTTACGCACATATGCGTCAAATTCTTCCTGGATTCCTGCCCGAACCATGAAGTTCTCTGACGGCCATTCACAAGGCCGCACTTGAGCCTCCCTTGGTAGTTCATTGTCCGGCTCGTGTATTGCGGGCCTTGGGCCTTGCTTCCTTGACGAACCACCTTGGTACATTTTCCTAAACATATTTCTTCTTCTGAATTTTTTTTGAAATTTTCAGTAACTCAAAATAGAAGTGAACCAAACTCATCAAAATTGATAGCAACTACTCCTACAAGTGCCTAGAGGCTATATCATGCACTAAAACTACTTTTGACCACATAAATTTGACATGCAAGCTCAAGAACAGGGTCACCTAAGCAGCAAAAATTGCAATAAATAAAGAACTAGAACAAAAACTAATTGGACCATTGGAGGAGTCACATACCAAAGAACAAGCCCCCAAAGCAGTTTTGTGAATGGACCTTTGAGCAAGGAGATCGAAAAAGGCAGCAAGATGAGCAAGAACTCGGGTTTGAGCTGGTGGGTGATTTTTTTTGGAGCAACACGAAGTGTGTGGGTGCAAGGATAAGTGGAGGGGACCCACGTGGGGTTCACGAGGCAGGGGGCGCGCCCAGGGGGTGGGCGCGCCCTCCACCCTCATGGGCACGTGGTTGCTCCCCCTGATGTGTTCTCAGTGCCTAAAATCCTCAAATATTCTAGAAAAAATCATATTTCATTTTCAGGGCATTTGGAGAAATTTTATTTTCGAGGTATTTTTATTGCAAGGATAATTCAGAAAATAGACAGAAAATACTATTTTTGTTTTTTAATATAATTAACAGAAAGTAAAAAGAGGGTACAGAGAGTTGTGCTTTCTAAATTCATCCATCTCATGCTCATCAAAAGGAATCCACTAACAAGGTTGATCAAGTCTTGTTAACAAACTCATTCCGAATCACATGAAACCGGAGAAATTTCGAATAGCACTAGGTTACCTCAACGGGGATATGCACGTCCGCAACAATAAGAATATCATATTTCTTCTTGACAGTAGGAAGAGGAAATTCAAAACCTCCAATAGTAATTGTTGAAATTTTTCCAATAGAATTGATATTGTGGACTTGAGGTTGTTTCCTCGGAAAGTGTACCATATGCTCATTACCATTAACATGAAAAGTGACATTGCCTTTATTGCAATTAATAACAGCCCCTGTAGTACTCAAAAAGGGTCTACCAAGGATAATCGACATACTATCGCCCTCCGGAATATCAAGAATAACAAAGTCCGTTAAAATAGTAACGTTTGCAACCACAACATGCAGATCCTCACAAATACCGACAGGTATAGCAGTTGATTTATCAGCCATTTGCAAAGATATTTCAGTAGGTGTCAACTTATTCAAATCAAGTCTACGATATAAAGAGAGAGGCATAACACTAACACTAGCTCCAAGATCACATAAAGCAGTTTTAACATGGTTTCTTTTAATGGAGCATGGTATAGTTGGTACTCCTGGATCTCCTAGTTCCTTTGGTATTCCACCCTTGAAAGTGTAATTAGCAAGCATGGTGGAAATTTTAGCTTCTAGTATCTTCCTTTTATTTGTAACAATATCTTTCATGTATTTAGCATAAGGGTTCATTTTAAGCATATCAGTCAGACGCATACGCAAAAAGATAAGTCTAATCATTTTAGCAAAGCGCTCAAAATCCTCATCATCATTTTTCTTGGATGGTTTAGGAGGAAAAGGCATGGGTTTCTAAACCCATGGTTCTCTTTCCTTACCGTTCTTCCTAGCAACAAAGTCTCTCTTATCATAACGTTGATTCTTTGATTGTGGGTTATCAAGATCAACAGCGGGTTCAATCTCTACATCATTATCGTTACTAGGTTGTGCATCAACATCAACATCATCATTAACATTATCACTAGGTTCATGTTCATTACCAGATTGTGTTTCAGCATCAGAAATAGAAATAACATTGGGATTCTCGGGTGTGTCAAAAACAGGTTCACTAGAAGCATGCAAAGTCCTATCATTTTTATTTTTCTTCCTCTTAGAAGGACTAGGTGCATCAACATTAGTTCTCTGAGAATCTTGCTCAATTCTCTTAGGATGGCCCTCGGGATACAAAGGTTCCTGAGTCATTTTACCCCCTCTAGTCATAACTCTAACAGCATTATCATTTTTCTTATTGTTTAATTCATTGAGCAAATCATTCTGAGCCTTAAGTACTTGTTCTACTTGAGTGGTAACCATAGAAGCATGTTTAGTAATAAGTTTAAGTTCGTCTTTAACACTAGCCATATAATCACTCAAGTGTTCAAGCATATCAGCATTGCGTTTCAATTGTCTACCAACATAAGCATTGAAGTTTTCTTGTTTAACAATAAAATAATCAAACTCATCTAAGCATTGGCTAGCAGACTTATAACGAGGAATATCACCTTCATTAAATCTATAGAGAGAATTTACCTTTACTACCCGTGTCGGGTTATCAAGACCATGTATTTCTTCAATAGGTGGTAAATTCTTAACATCTTCAGCTTTAATACCTTTTTATTTCATATATTTCTTTGCCTCTTGCATATCTTTAGGACTGAGAAATAGAATATCTCTTTTCTTTGGAGTTGGCTTAGGAGTTGGTTCAGGAAGTGTCCAATTATTTTCATTACTAAACATATTATTCAATAGTAATTCAACTTGATCAACAGTTCTTTCCCTGAAAACACAACCAGCACAACTATCCAGGTAGTCTCTAAGCATCGATTAGTCCATTATAAAAAGATATCAAGTATTTCATTTTTCTTGAGAGGATGATCAGGCAAAGCATTAAGTAATTGGAGAAGCCTCCCCCAAGCTTTTGGGAGACTCTCTTCTTCAATTTGCACAAAATTGTATATTTCCCTTAAAGTAGATTGTTTCTTATGAGCGGGGAAATATTTAGCAGAGAAGTAATAAATCATATCCTATGGACTACGCACACAACCAGGATCAATAGAATTAAACCATGTTTTAGCATCACCCTTTAATGAGAATGGGAATAACTTAAGGATAAAGTAATAACGAGTTTTCTCATCATGAGTAAACAGGGTGGCTATATCATTTAATTTAGTAAGATGTGCCACAACAGTTTCAGATTCATAGCCATAAAAAGGATCAGATTCAACCCAAGTAATTAACTCAGGATCGGGAGAGAAATCATAATCCTTATTAGTAATAAAGATATGTGAAGTAGCAAAAGCAGGGTCATATTTCATTCTAGCATTCAAAGACTTTTCTTTAAGCTTAGCTAATAATTTCTTAAGATCAGATCTATCATTGCAAGCTATGAAGTCTCTAGCAGTTTCTTCATCCATAACATAACCCTCAGGAACAACATGCAATTCATATCTAGGGGAGAATCTTCATCATCACTTTCATCAATATTATCAGTTTCAATAATTTCATTCTCTCTAACCCTAGCAAGTTGTTCAACAAGAAATTCACCTAGTGGCACAATATTATCAAGCATAGAAGTAGTTTCATCATAAGTATCATGCATAGCGGAAGTGGCATCATCAATAACATGCGACCTATCAGAATCAATAGCATGTGTAGGTGTCGCAAGTTTACTCAAAACAAAAGGTGAATCAAGTGTAGAGCTAGATGTCAGTTTCTTACCTCCCCTCATAGTCGAGGGAAAAATCATGGTTCTTTGATATTTCAAGTTCTTCATAGTGATCAGTAGATATAAATCCCAAGTGACTGAAAGAATAGAGCTATGCTCCCCGGCAACGGTGCCAGAAAATAGTCTTGATAACCCACAAGTATAGGGGATCACAACAGTCTTCGAGGGTAGAGTATTCAACCCAAATTTATTGATTCAACACAAGGGGAGCCGAAGAATATTCTTAAGTATTAGCAGCTAAGTTGTCAATTCAACCACACCTGGAAACTTAATATATCTGCAGCAAAGTAATATGATAATAGTGGTAATGGTCACAAAAGTAATATTTTTGGTTTTATAGTGATTGTAACAGTAGCAATGGAAAAGTAAATAAGCGAAGAACAATATATGAAAAGCTCGTGGGCATTGGATCGGTGATGGAGAATTATCTCGGATGCGATCAATCATGCAACAGTTATAACATAGGGTGACACAGAACTAGCTCCAGTTCATCAATGTATTGTAGGCATGTATTCCGAATATAGTCATACGTGCTTATGGAAAAGAACTTGCATGACATCTTTTGTCCTACCTCCCGTGGCAGCGGGGTCCTATTGGAAACTAAGGTATATTAAGGCCTCCTTTTAATAGAGTACCAGACCAAAGCATTAACACACAGTGAATACATGAACTCCTCAAACTACGGTCATCACCGGTAAGTATCCCGATTATTGTCACTTCGGGGTTAACGGATCATAACACATAATAGGTGACTATAGACTTGCAAGATAGGATCATGAACTCACATATATTCATGAAAACACAATAGGTTCAGATCTGAAATCATGGCACTCGGGCCCCAGTGACAAGCATTAAGCATAGCAAAGTCATGGCAACATCAATCTCAGAACATAGTGGATACTAGGGATCAAACCCTAACAAAAGTAACTCGATTACATGATAAATCTCATCCAACCCATCACCGTCTAGCAAGCCTACAATGGAGTTACTCACGCATGGCGGTGAGCATCATGAAATTGGTGATGGAGGAAGGTTGATGATGACGATGACGAAGGATTCCCCTCTCCGGAGCCCCGAATGGACTCCAGATCATCCCTCCCGAGAGATTTTAAGGCTTGGCGGCGGCTCCGTATCATAAAACGTGATGAATCCTTCTCTTTGATTTTTTTCTCCCCAAAAGTGAATATATGGAGTTGGAGTTGAGGTCGGTGGAGCGTCAGGGGGCCCACGAGGCAGGGGGCGCGCCTAGGGGGGTAGGCGCGCCCCCACCCTCGTGGACAGGGTGTGGGCCCCCTGACATGGATTCTTCCACTAGTTTTTTATATATTCCAAAAATAATCTTCATTGATTTTCAGGTCATTCCGAGAACTTTTATTTCTACACAAAAATAACACCATGGCAATTCTGCTGAAAACAGCGTCAGTCCGGGTTAGTTCCATTCCAATCATGTAAGTTAGAGTCCAAAACAAGGGCAAAAGTGTTTGGAAAAGTAGATACGTCGGAGATGTATCACAAACTCAACGAGGAGCAGAAGGAATGACAAGCGGTTTTCAATAAGGTATTCTCTGCAAGCACTGAAATTATCGGTAACAAATAGTTTTTTGATAAGGTAATTTGTAACGGGTAACAAGTAACATATGTAAATAAGGTGCATCAAGATGGCCCAATCCTTTTTAGCAAAGGACAAGCCTGGACAAACTCTTATATAAAGGAAAACGCTCCCGAGGACACATGGGAATTATCGTCAAGCGAGTTTTCATCATGCTCATATGATTCGTGTTCGTTACTTTGATAATTTGACATGTGGGTGGACCGGTGCTTGGGTACTGCCCTTACTAGGACAAGCATCCCACTTATGATTAACCCCTCTTGCAAGCATCCGCAACTACAAAAGAAGTATTAAGGTAAACCTAACCATAGCATGAAACATATGGATCCAAATCAGCCCCTTACGAAGCAACGGATAAACTAGGGTTTAAGCTTCTATCACTCTAGCAACCCATCATCTACTTATTACTTCCCAATGCCTTCCCCTAGGCCCAAACAATGGTGAAGTGTCATGTAGTCGATGTTCACATGACACCACTAGAGGAAAGACAACATACATCTCATTAAAATATCGAACGAATACCAAATTCACATGACTACTCATAGCAAGACTTCTCCCATGTCCTCAGGAACAAACGTAACTACTCACAAATCATATTCATGTTCATAATCAGAGGGGGTATTAATATGCATAAAGGATCTGAACATATGATCTTCCACCAAATAAACCAACTAGCATCAACTACAAGGAGTAATCAACACTACTAGCAACCCACATGTACCAATCTGAGGTTTTGAGACAAAGATTGGATACAAGAGATGAACTAGGGTTTGAGATGATATGGTGCTGGTGAAGATGTTGATGGAGATTAACCCCCTCCCGATGAGAGGATCGATGGTGATGATTTCCGCCTCCCGAAGGGATGCTTGCCCGACAGAACAGCTCCACCGGAGCCCTAGATTGGTTCCGCCTCATGGCGGCGGAGTTTCGTCCCGAAATCTTGCTTATGATTTTTTCCAGGGCGAAAGACTTCATATAGCCAAAGATGGGCACCGGAGGCCTGCCAGGGGGCCCACGAGATAGGGGGCGTGCCCACGGGGTAGGGCGCGCCCCCCACCCTCATGGATGGTGGGTGGCCCCCCTGTGGTGCTTCCTTCGCCCAATATTTTATATATATTCTAAAAATGACTTCCGTCGAGTTTTAGGACTTTTGGAGTTGTGCAGAATAGGTTTCTAATATTTGTTCCTTTTCCAGCCCAGAATTCCAGCTGCCGGCATTCTCCCTCTTCATGCAAACATTGTAAAATAAGAGAGAATATGCATAAGTACTACAAAAAATACACTTCCGTGATGATACGTGTTTGTCACAATAGGTCGCTTTTTTGTCATGCATGTACATCCTTGACAAATTTATGACAGAATCAAGATAGTCATACCTGTGCTGTCGTAGAAGTGTTCCATGACATTACCAAAATTATCATCACGGAAGTGTCCACTTCCATGACGATAAATCGTGCGTCACAGAAGTGCTTTCGTCAAGGGTGACCGACACGTGGCATCCACCGTAACGGAACGCCGTTAAGCTATCGGGTCGGGTTTTGGATCCGATAACCCGTTAACAGCCCCGACCAATGGGGATTTTCCACGTGTAAAATCATCATTGGCTAGAGGAAACACGTGTCGGCTCATCGTCGAGACAGATGTCATCCACTCACTGGACAGAAGGCGCCTATGATACGTCGACACGTGGCACAGCCCAACAAGTTTAAATGGGCTGGCCCAACTAGAGGCCCACAAGATTTTGGGGACCATAATGGGCCGGCCCAGCTAAAGGCCCACGAAATTTTGCGGACCATAATGGGCTGGCCCAGCTAAAGGCCCACAAGATTTTGCGGGCCATAATGGGCCGCCGAGGTAAAGGCCCATATGATTTTTTATGCCATAATGGGCCGGCCCAGGTAAAGGCCCACAAGATTCTTGCAGGTCATAATGGTCCGGCCCAGCTAAAGGCCCACGAGATTTTGCTGACATTAATGGGCCGGCCCAGCTATAGGCCCACAAGATTTTGAGGACCCTAGTAGGCCGGCCCATTAACTGGCTGCCATGTTTTGGGCCAAATGCCGGTCCATATTTGATCTGGTCCATTAATGGCCTGCCACGCTCCGGGCCTAATAGTAGCCCATATGAGATCTAGCCCGTTAAAAGCCTACCACGTTCTAGGCCAAATTACGGCCCAGATCAGGTCCGGCCCTTTAAGAGGCTTTGGGCTCAATTATGGCCCATATCAGATTTGGCCCGTCAACTGGACACTATGCTTTTGGGCCCACTTGCTAAAGGCCCACTGACGGTGTCCTGGACTAGGGGGTACTTACCACGTCGTCTCCCAATCTATTAGATTGGGCCGAGGACCCCCGTGGCCGTATACTCATGGGCCAGTTCGGACGGCTGCCGCATACAAGGAAGATTCCACAAGACATGGCGATCAAGACAAGGACTTCTCCCCACCGGCGTATTCGGCTAGGACTCTTGTTATCCTAGGCCTCCGGTGCATTATATAAACCGAGGCCAGGCTAGTCGATAGATATACAATATATACAACAATCATACCATAGGCTAGTTTCTAGGGTTTAGCCTCCTTGATCTCGTGGTAGATCTACTCTTGTACTACCCATGTCATCAATATTAATCAAGCAGGAGTAGGGTTTTACCTCCATCGAGAGGGCCCGAACCTGGGTAAAAACATCGTGTCCCTTGTCTCCTGTTACCCATCGATCCTAGACGCACAGTTCGGGACCCCCTACCCGAGATCTGCCGGTTTTGACACCGACATTGGTGCTTTCATTGAGAGTTCCGCTGTGTGATCGACAAAAGGATTGATGGCTTGCCTGCAGATCAACCGCGACTTCGGCATCTTCGTCACCAGCTCGGCTGGTCACCTTGGTTCCACCAAGAATTGCGCCCCGTGTCCGGATCACCATGTTCGGACGAGGGCCTTCATCAAACATCAACTCCGATCTCTATCAAGATCACGGAGGAATCATCCATGGAGCTCGGGGGCTCAACGTCAACATTGTCCTAAAACGATTGTGCTGTTTTTCTAGACAGCGAACTCGCATCTGCTGCCACCACCTCCTCGAGTATCGCTTTGACGATCTCTTTGGTGGAATTGTGCGGAATTGAGTCTACAACAACCTTGGAAAATTGCTTTGAGTTCCGATGGAGGAATCTCTGGCAATCCACAATATACCGGAGCCCTGTCAAATCTGGACGGGAATTTGGATGTGTTTAGGGCGTGGTGTCCAGCTTCTAGCTCGGACGTCCTTTGGAAGATCCAACCGTTGATCGTTTGCGGAATTCCTGTATCTACCACCTCTCAAAATTTCAGCTCGATTCGACCGTCCAAACTCCAGGAACCTTCCGATTAGTGCATCACTTTTTGGATCTGTTTTCTGCGCGAAAACGAATCCGACCCGATTTCATCTTTTCTATGAACGGGATTTAGGACATCCCTTTTGAAGAAATTTTTGTATGGGGTATTGTGTTTTGTTTCTGAACACATCCCACTAACTTTAAGATCTTTTGAACATGATCTTCAACATCATGCTGGTGTCAAACCAGTCCGGCAATATTACTCCACGGCTGCCGACCTGCGCTAAGACACGGCGTCACTTTGTTGAGCCGAGCTCAACTTCTTCGGATCATCATCTCGGCAAGCCAAACAAGATTCCGGCATCGCGAAGGATAAATCGTCACCAACATCGCCGCCCCATAGATTACACGGAGCGGGCATACCGGCATCGCCGCACGGTCGCTTCATCACGCCGGCATCGACCACGTCACGACCTGCATCGACAGGGTCGCACTATTGCTTCTTCAAGCTGGTGTCCATCACGCCGACCTACTTCGACATCTTGGCTGGACCGGGGGCTTCGCCATCTCTTCATCAACCTACTCCGGACACTTCGGCGTCACTAGCCGACCAGCTCCATCACGTTAGCTGGGCCGAGGGCTTTGCCTCGGTGAGCCAACCTTTACCAGCATTGCCATGCTGTCATTTTAATGCCCATCAGGCAATGGGTTTGCGGATCGAGTCCCAATTTTGGGAATCACCTTCCTTCGGATGGCTACAACGAATAAACCAGATGCTATCAATCCTAGTATTTTTTTCTTGTTTGGGTTCATTTTTCCCAAGGAATTATTACTCTGGTTTGCCCATCATATGTACACAGGTCCATCAAATGGTGGCGGCATTAATGACAGTCGCATGGTGGTTCGGTCAGTTTCCATACATAGTGCGGCGAACACCGCATCCGGAGCTCGGACCGACCTGTGAATTTAGGCGTTGCCACGCCTCTACTACATCACGCCGACACCCTGCATCGACATTGACTTCGGCGCCAGGCCATATTTCTTCTATTCCTCACTTTGCATAAATTATTTATTTTGCAACATTTTTTTATTATCATTATTACCATTATCTCCGGTTTGCACTATTTTTTGTGCACAGGAAAATGATCCGGGGACTTCGGCGTCACTCTGCCAGTCTGCATTGACCGTGCTATGTCACCACTTCGGCGTGTCGAGCTCTCCGCTCCGCCACCTCGGGACCAGCTTGGGGGATGGAACATTGCCCCGCATTAAGCTTGGACCGCGTCATCAATACCGAACACATTAACCAGCTAAGTCGCTTTCATGCTCAAAGCTTTAATTTTTAACTTGTGTTCGGTTCGACCAAGCATTATACTTTTTTGGGAAAAAGTTGCTTGTAAAAAATTTCCTTGTCCAAACTTTGTTTGTGACGCATAAATTCAAATACCCAATTCATTTGGGGGCTTCCTTCATGAAGCTTTTCCTCTTGCATATGATTATACTTGTACGGCTTCGTTCCTTGTTCGTGTATTACGCCACAATATGCATCATATTGACTTAAGCGATTTGCAAGCTGGGTTGCCTCGCTCCTGTATTTACCCCTACGTTCCCGATTGTTCGGCTAGGGAGTAAAGGGAGCACCTCTGCGATTGTCATGATCGGGTCACCCGAGCCGGACCTCAGACTGGGTGAAGCCGAAAGCTAGCGCTCTTATAGTTATTCAATGATGGTCGGCACACAACGGAACTCATGAGTACAAAAAATCTATTGCACAAGTCTCATAATAACAATGAGCACCGAAGAAAGGTATCGGTGGGGATACTATTTTCTTCGAAGATGCTTCTTACACTTCACGGTAATATAGCATAAGTTCCCTGAGCGCGCTTTGTCTGTTACAGCCTTATGGCCTGATTGCCTGGTTATTGGAAACACCGTCGATATTCTCGACCGATGGAGTACATAACACTTTTCGGTCCTTGACCGAAGAGGGAGAAGCTGACGGTCGGTTAAGACATGTTTAAAGTTCGGTTAAACATAGATATGATATAAGTACTTCGGTACATGCAATCATTCTTCTACCCAAGTCACTTGGGGGCTCTTAAGTTTATTTGAGTTGTTTTATAATAAGTGTTCTTCTTCTTAGTCGTTGCAAAGTTTTATTATTATTTATCACTCCTTTTTTCGACACGAGTGTGCGGTCACTAGCCGGGGAGCCTAATTTCTCTCTCAAAGCCGCTAGAGTTTAGTTTGCTAAACTGGCCTGATGAGAAGCACTCCGCCCTCGGGATAGGAGGTTGAAGCCATAGGCTGACCCGCTCGAAGTCTTGAGATAGGATGTGTCATGTTAAAGGACGACAGAAACACTTCTTTTTTCTAAGACCAATTTTCGGATTGGCACCGAACACTTGATCTTGTTCGGACGTCATGTTTTTACTAACGTTTCTTGGTTTTCCAAGCTTTTTGGCACTTTTAAACTATTTGTGCTTTTTCAGCATTAGTCTCGCAGTGCAACGCCGGACACCTTTAGGGATTCGGCAAAAACATTCTCAGATATTGCTATATATGCATCGGTTTCGAATTGTGTCTTCGGTCAATAGTTGGGTTGCCCGGCTCCTGCACTTGCTTCCTATGTTCCGTTTTGTTCGACTAGGCGTGCAAAGGGAGAACCACTGCGATTGTGCTTCCATCTCACATGGTTAAGCACCTTAGTGGAGAAAGCCGAAAACTGACTGTCACAATAAGCGTAAACTGGTCAGCGATCCGATGACTATGACGGGCCATTCATAACATTGGCTGAAGTGTTTACGGCTTGACCTCGACTATCGCCGAACACTACCGGGGGCTATTAACTGGCCTCCCAAACTAAATCCTCGATATTTTGCTCTTACATTCGAGCTGAGGTTTCATGATCATGCTTAGCATGACAACCCAAAGAAAGGAACCGATAGCGGGACTATTTTCTTTGGAATACATTTCTTCTGTTAAACAGTAATATAACATATCTCTCTGCGTACCTTTGTTTATAAAACCGTATGGCCAGATTGCCTTGTTTGTCGTAAATCTTTGCCCTCATAAAGGCTTTATAAAGTAGGACAAACACTCCTTGGCTACTGGCCAAGGAGGTGGAAGCCGATGGTCGGTCAAGAAAGTTTTGTACAATGTGGATCCGAGCATTAATGATGTAAAGTACTTGGATACATAGAGTCATTACACATAATTTGTGATTTTACTATGGATATTGATCCTTAATTCGGCCACCCATGCCCGCATTAAGGCTCGGGGGCTACTGGGCTTCGGGCTTATTATTTACAAATATTAAAGGGGCACATCGATCCCCTGATCTGGTGTTGCCACCCGACCAGTGTCTCAGGGGCTACTGCATTGCTTGTCCAATGCAGAAAATTTTATGTGCAATATAGTTTCCGAGGAGATTTTGATCCTCAGGTTGGTCGGCCGCACCCAACCTGAGTCTTGAGGACTGAGCACGCCGCTTTTGTGCCCCGAAGTATTCTGCCGAGCTAGGACTTGATCCTCAGGCCGATTTTGCAAATCAACCTGAGTCTCAGCGGCTACTGGGATCAGCGGTCTTATGTCATCCTTCATGTGCATCTCGGGTTTTAGACCGATACACACCTTGAGGGCTACTGGCTATATATCTCGGCAGAGAATAAATTGCACCAATAAAAAATATTGACAAAAAATCGGCCCATAGTCGGGGTGGTGCACCACCTCGGAAGCAGTCCGGCATAAAGCTCGGGCGCTAGTGGCTGGCTCCATAGAGGGCATTTCCGGCATTAAGCTCGGCTAAACTCCTTCAACTTTTCTGAACCAAGGTGATATGACACCTCGGATATAGTCCGGCATTGGAGCCTGGACACAGTCCGGCGTTGGAGCTCGGATATATTTCAGCGTTGGAGCTCGGATATACAGTCCGGCGTTGGAGCTCGGATTCATAGTCCGGCGTTGGAGCTCGGATACATTCCGGCGCTAGAGCTGGGAAGCGGTCCGGCGTTGGTGCTCGGCTGCATAAGATACCTCGAATGCAGTCCAGCGTTGGAGCTCGGACGCAAGAGGACCCTGCCTCCCGGGAACAACTTCAAACCCGAGGTGTGGCATAAAAATAAACAAGGCATTGATAAAGGCCAGAAACTTAAAGGGGCTCCTCGAATACCCAACGTGTAAACTCGTCGAATGCATTTCGGCGATCCTCAAGATCGAAGATAAAGAAGATTTGTTGAACCAGTTTTCAAGACCGGCAACCGAAGGTGAAGAACAGTTCGGAAGAACCGAGGAGCGTCCCTAACTTGAATACCGGTTCAGGGGGCTACTGACGGTGTCCTGGACTAGGGGGTACTTACCACGTCGTCTCCCGATCTATTAGATTGGGCCGAGGACCCCCGTGGCCGTATACTCATGGGCCAGTTCGGACGGCTGCCGCATACAAGGAAGATTCCACAAGACTTGGCGATCAAGACAAGGACTTCTCCCCACCGGCGTATTCGGCTAGGACTCTTGTTATCCTAGGCCTCCGGTGCATTATATAAACCGAGGCCAGGCTAGTCGATAGATATACAATATATACAACAATCATACCATAGGCTAGCTTCTAGGGTTTAGCCTCCTTGATCTCGTGGTAGATCTACTCTTGTACTACCCATATCATCAATATTAATCAAGCAGGAGTAGGGTATTACCTCCATCAAGAGGGCCCAAACCTGGGTAAAAACATCGTGTCCCTTGTCTCCTGTTACCATCCGGCCTTGACGCACAGTTCGGGACCCCCTACCCGAGATCCGCCGGTTTTGACACCGACACCCACTTAGTAATTCGGCCTGATATTAGTTTTGGCCTGTTAAGGGCCCGTTTAACATTTCGTCCATATATTAATTTCGGCCTGTTAAAAGCCTGTCATATAGTTGGGCCTAACTATGGCCCGGTTTGCATCCGGCCTGCCCGCAGCCGATATCTGATTGGGCCAAACAAGGACCCAGACAATTTTGGCCTGTTAAAAGCCCGTGATTTGATTCGCACAATCATGGGCCGGGGTTCATTTCGGGCTACTGCCGGCCTGCAGCTGATCGGCACGTTTTAGGCCCAACCTACATCGTGATTGCATGACGGCCCGATTATGTACCGTAATTTTACGGTTTGGCCGGTTTACTACGAAGACAGGATATATATATATATACAGTAAAATAACTGCAGCATCGTGAATAAGAAAAAACCTATACTATACAATAATGAAATTATGACATATTACATCCACTGGGCATCAAAGTTCGCCACTATGATAATAAAGCACAAGCAGACAGCAGATTACATACACTGGGCGTCAAAGATCGCCACCAGTGCAAATAAACACGCCGACAAAATAATATACAAAACCAACAGCACTTCAATAGAGTTCAAGAAAGGTTAGCCCTGCTGGGGAGCTGCAGCGCAAGCAGCTGAGCAAGATGATGAGACTGCGCTTGTTCAACACTTATATCTTCCTCACTCTGAAAGATAAATAAGTAGACAGATGACAGGTTTTGCACATAAAAGTATCAGTGCTGACAATTCATCACATTTCTTACTGACGAATAAAGTGACACAGTTTAAATTTGCATTAACACAATATGGTATTGTTCAGGTCAAGACATGGCAGGAAATAACATTGTGAAGGAGTTGGCAGCTTCACGACACCACTGGATTACAGATCAAGAACTCATAAGTATCAATGGTTAGTGTGCTGTCAATTTATACCATTTCAGATTGGCAAATAAAGAGACGGTTTAAATAATATTAGAATGATATGACATTTTTCATAGTTAAGACATTGCAGAATATGACATTATGCTGTAGTGGGTAGGTTCACCACACCACTGGATTACAGATGAAGAACAGAAGCATACATGCAGTGCAAAAGAAGATCACTTGTTCTGTATAGTTTAATTTACATGGTATGAAGAAGGAACTTGGTTGTACAACTGAAAACTTAAATTGAGAAAGGATAAACTTTTGTTTATGAATTACATATAATAAACTTTAAACAAGCAATTTGATGCAAACACCAAAAATAAACAGCTGTTGCAGTCATGCCTAACCAAATATATACAACAAAGTTTGAAGGCTTGAGATGGACAAATTTACATTATTGGTGAAGACATGCTCTATAAAGGCCTTGTCCATGCTGATGGGGGGCAATTCAAGAAGTTTACCACAGAATCTTCTTCAAAATCATTGCCTTTATTCTAGATTTTGTTAAGAGTAAATATAGATGTGATAATATACGAAAAAATGGAGAATATTTAAGATAAGATGAAGAGTGATGCTACATAACCAAGTAGCTATAAATGTAAGTGCAGCGATATAGGCAAAAGGTACAGCCAAGAGCAATGCACAGCTAAAATTCTTCAGTACCAACCTTATGGTAAGAGTAAATATAGATCTGATGTGTAGAAACTGGAGGGCAAAGGAAAATAAGCTGCAGAGTGATGGTACATGAACAACTACCTGTCATTATAAGTACACTGATAAAGGACAACATGTACTTACAAGAATAATGCAGAGCTAAAAAAACATTGGCATTGGATATATTCTACACTAATGTAACCATTCATACAGATCAGATAATTTGGGGCGAACAATTGATAAGCAAGCTATCATGCATACTGTTGTCACATAATGAACCAGGTATGTATGTAAGTACAGTGATACAGGACAACAGGTACTAACAAGAGCAAAGAAGTGGGCAGCATATTTGAGATATCCTGTCGTTCTTGTCAAACCGGAATTCTTCTTCGAGCAGATTTCCTGCAAAAAAGATCCGTAAGGCACATGCGGAAAAGTAGAAGTTCAAATTGTCATGTGATTTCATAGACAGTACCTCATCCTGGGAACGAGACCAGTGCATAACAAGGTTTTTCCATTCAATGTCTTCTAAATTTAGCACAGGAGACTTCACCAGAAATTATTTTATAGACTTGCCATCAAAGTGTGATTTCCTCAGGTAACACCGATACTGCTGCAATGCTTCCTTGAAAAGCACAAGCAAGCTTTGCTCGTCATGACTATCCAGATTGACCCACGCCTAGTTACAACAATGTAATGTAAATCATTGATGTGTTCAATCAATAGAAAACAGGAAAATAATAGCCATGAATAATAGCACTTACACATAAGTTGGACAGGAAGATGTGAAAATGGTGTTTGTCTTCACAATAATCTTCCCATGATGGGAATATATGCACGTAGTCCCTAACAACATTGAAAGCATTGTCTTTTAAACTGGGAATAAATGGAATGGGGTTCCAATCTGCAGGAATTGGCTGTCTCTGCAGTTGGGATAGGTCTTCGGCCGGTGGACTTGCTGTACTTTTTGCTGGAGTGGGATTTTTCTGTGGTACAGCTGGTGCTATGGGAAATGAAATCGGTATACCTTTTGCTGGAGTGCAGGTCCTGTGTGGTGGGTCTAGTGGTGTGGCCAGTGAAGTATGGGTACAGTTTGCTGGAGTCGGTCCTACGTTTTGTGTCGCTGGTTGTACAGCCAATATAAGTGGGGTGCTGTCTGATTTCTCCGGCACCACCACGTTTTTCAAGGACTTTGCTGGTGCTCCTTCAGGTTCGGCAATCACCCTCTTCCTTTTTGATGTCTGATGCACAAGAACATCATTTGAGTGGAAAAACATGGTATGATGACAGATGGAATATGTATTGATAATGGATGGGCATGACATCTCGACATATATGATGAGTAAACTAAGTAGATGGCTGTGCAACAAAGTAGAGGAAATGCAAGACAACATATGCAAGATACCCGCAATCAATAAAACATTGCCAAATTAGAATAGGCACCTTGATGGGTGAACAGGACATGCCATCTACCTTTGACTCCTCGAGGTTAGAACGGTCATTAGGATGATATTCTGAACAAGAATCAATAGGTGGGGAGCGTATGAGTTTCATTGCATCCAGAATGGCACTCAATGCCTTGGTGCCAATTTTGTAAGTCATTGCAGTGTTTAGCTTCAAGAGTGGACTGCTGCTAGTGTGACACAAAGCAGCTACACAGATCATAGTGTAGATATAACGGGAAAACCTTATGCATCAGAGTAAAATCAGCAAAGTGGAACTTGCTGGAATATATGTGCTAGTATTGCCGGTACGGCTAGAAAGGCTTCGGATACCAGCTCTCTTCAAGTGAAGGTGCGGTACTGTTAATATCAATGTAACTCTCAAAGGCGACACAGCTCCCTGCATTTCCTTGCTATTCATATAGGATTCAAGTGGGCTGGCCACTACAAATCCTATTCCTATGTTTACAAGATCCTACGAATCAAAGAGGCTCAAAGTGTCCATAACAACTGACTGTATAGACCTCTACACTGCAAATGTCCCTGCTCATCTTCAGTACAAGGAACATACTGTACTACTATCATACTCCCTCCGTTCCAAAATATAAGTCTTGGTAGAGATTTCCACTATGGATCACATACAGATGTATCCAGGTACATTTTAGAGTGTAGATTCACTCATTTTGCTCCATATGTAGTCCATGGTGGAATCTATACAAAGACTTGTATTTAGGAACGGAGAGAGTACATATTAAAGAAGAACGGAAGAGGAACTTTGTAAAGAAGAGCAAGCAGATTTTGGATAATAAAATGTTGGTTGCGCAGTGCCCACACGTGATGAAGCAGAGCGCATTAAGAATGCAACTCCTAGCTGTCTCTCGACCATTTCAGGCGGTTGGATGAAGATCCTACGTCTCCTAACCCTTCTTCTTCCTCGTCTCTAATTCTTCCCATAAAGAACACCGCACGGGCCGCCGGCCGGACCACCGGCCCCCACCACCTATGTTCCTCCGCCACCCCCACCCCCACCCCAACCCCCACCCGCGTTGAGTTTTCTTCGTTCGGCGAGGCCCCACAACCACCCGAGCCCCTTCGATCGCACCGGCGAACTCCGGAGAGCTCTGAAAAATCGACTGACCCAATTTTGAAATTTAGTCTACTGTGATTTAACTAGTGTGGAATATAAAAGGGGAAAACCATAAGCATTGCGAGTATGGTATTGAGCGTGCCATGGTGGATCTGAAGGTGCAAACCGGACAAAGGCAACTTCGCAACCAAGACAAGAAATCAGAGTAAAGCAGTGGCGATCTATTTTCTTGCTGTGATAAATAAGTTGAGCAGATACGAAAGAGTACTGCCTCTGGTGCGGCGCCGTGTAGGCATCTGCTGAGAATTTGACGGTGCTGCGGTAGCGATGGCTGTCGGCAGCGTGGAAGCAGATCTAGGAGGGTAGACATTGGTGGCGGGGCGCGGTGGACGAGACGGTTGTAGGAGTGGCGCCGGCAAGGTGGACGAAGACAGGGATGAAGCGAGAGGACGGGATGCAAGGATCCCGGTCCGAAGCCGTGGATGAGAGAGGTCGGTCTCTTGTAATGGACGGCGGCGTCGGGGTATCAGCTCCGGCATGGTGGAGGAGGACGGCGATAGATGGGGTGGCGGACGACGGCAGACGGAGGAGGGTGGGGTGGAGAGGGTGGTTTGGCGCCCACAGAGTACGAATGGGGAAAAGGGAGGTAGAGAGGAAGGGGGGAACCATGTATTCAGGGCGTGCTTGTCTCAAATGCGAGGAAATTTACAAACTTAGCCCCCGTTTCGAATTTCTACTACACCACAGCAACACTAGTCGGTCGGGAATAGGACGGTAATCTCGCATACACCGAATATTTGTCGACGAGAGTTTGTTTTTGGCGCCCACCATGTATGAATATGAATGGGGGAGGGAGTCGATTTCGGCCGAGGACACACTGTGTTTCAGCGCCCACCGTGTATGAATCCGGGTGAGAGGCGGTTATGTCACGTTTGGGTGAAATTACAAACCTACCCCTATCGAAACCTATAGAAATCTAGCATATAGGCTTTGCGTGGCAGGGATAGGCAGCAGTGATTTCCATCTCGCAGATTTTGGTTCCGGGCGGTTACTGCGACTTTCCCCGCTTCGTTCAAATTTTGCAGAGTGCACGTTTACCGTGCCAACTCAATTTGAATCCCGTTTGTATTCTATTTTTTGGGGCGGGATCCATTTTCAGTTGGAATTACATTCTATATACATCATTTTTTTATATATACTTTCAAAAGCACAACACCATTTATACATAAATATGGTTTACAAATGGCATGATCTTATATTCATAAGGTTGTATCCATCAATTTGGATTTTCAAATATTTGAAACCACTTTATGTTGAAATCCAATGTATGCATTCCTCGCTAACTGTCTCCAATTAATGTGTGTTTCATGCGGGTTTTTTTTACTTCTCAAATATATAATGTGTTTCACACACGCAACATATAGTGTAATCCCGTTTAGACATTAATTGCATATAAACCATGCATTGTTTGTAATTGAAGAATCTATGGATCACCAATATTGATAAACTATATAACATTACACATGTGCCCAAATTCAAATGAATATGCATGTTTGATACACCAATTTGCGTTATGATATTATCAATGTCGTGATCTCCAGTTTAAATATTTGAATCCCCTTTAATCCAGATATTCATCTCATATAGCTATCACTCATGCTTATATAGGACTATCTCTCTGGACCTATACGCGTTCATCGTCTCTCAGGTATCTCTCGTGCTACCTGTATGTCGACAATGATCTTTTATCTTCGTAACACACTGATGGTACTCTCTCCCTCGACCTTCATCACTCTATCTCTCTCTAAGTATATCTCGCTCCCTGCTATGTGTCTCTAACTATGATTCTCCATGTGGAATCTCTTTCTCTCACACAAACACAAAACTTTGTCTCCCGGGGTCTCATTTCTCTCTACTATTCCCATGTGTGCCACTTGCACACCCCTCATACAGAGATGTCTTTCGCTCCTTAGATATGAGAACCTACGACTCTTCCTCATCAATATCTCTTTCTCACACACAAACACAAACTCTGTCTCCCAGGGTCTCATATTTCTCCATTGTTCTCTTGTATGTCGCTCACACACACCCTCTCTCCCTAGAGATATCTTGTGTTCCCTCGTATGTCTCTAGCTATCACTCTCGTTGTGAAATATCTTTCTCTCTCGCAGACACAAAACTCCGTCTCTCTGGATCTCATTTCTCTCTGATATCTGTTTGTATGTGACTCACACGCACCCTCTCTCTATCTCTCTCACACCCACACACATAACCCAGCCTTCTGACCCACTCAACTCCTATCTCTAACGCACACTAGCTAGCATCTTTATCTTTCTATTTATCTGTTTCTCCATCAACCTTCTTTCTCGCCCTCACTCTTGATTCCTATCACGCATACTACATATGTTTCTCTCTACATGCAGTCAAGTGCCCTCTCACACACATATATAACTTCACCCTTTGAACCACCCGACGGTCATCTCCAACACCCAAACTAGCGGATGTCCCTCTAGCTAGCATCTCCATCTCTGTATCTATCTGTAGTTTCTCCGTCAACATTTCTTTCTCGCACGAAGTCTTGCTTCCTATCACCCACACTATATATGTCTCTCCATACATATGCATTTATAGGTTGGTCTCTTTTGCACAATCGTTGCGCCTCACTCCCTCTGCTCGCCATAGATGCATGCTCCAGCCCATGCCACTATCTCTTAAAGACAAAAACACATGCTCAATTGTCCGGACTTCTTCCATGCATTCTCACATGCATGCATATTGTCATACCGATCCGTCTCTCCCATGTCGTTGATCTTATGACTTATGTCTTCTTTCTTTTATCTCGATCATGCGCGCGCACACACACACATCCCATGTATACATGTATACCTCTCACACATGCACGTTCAAGGTCTCTATGTCTCCATAGTAGTTAATTACCCTCAATCCTAACGCCACATCGAATCGTTCTCCTGTTTTGTGCACATAACTTCCGCCTGGATGGGTAAAACACACACTCACACTTAACAATCTCCTTCTAGCTACCCCCCCCCCCCCCCCCCCCCCCCGCCTCTCACTCTTCCCCTATATCCCCGAAACCAATAAGACCATCCCTTAGTTTAATTCCTGCCTACATGCACCATCGATATATAGTAGTCTTCCTCGGTGTCTCTCGAACAAACACGTTATCTCAAAGTCGACTCCTCTCACGCCCACACACCTTCTCTCCCCTCTCTACGGGCATTTTCTCTCTCGCACCCCATCGTTGGTGGCCTCTGCCATACACATCACCTCTCTATGATGAAAGCCATGCACACTTAAATTATATCCGCCACAAAGGACCCCGCGACACACACACACACACGTGCACGCACCCCCCAACACACCCACACACTAAGACTCCATCTCTCTCACACACACACACACAAACACACACATGCAAGCACGCAAGCACGCACGCCCCCCCCCCACACACTAAGACTCCATCTCTCTCCCTCTCTCACACACACACAAACTAAGACTCCATCTCTCTCTCCTCTCTTTCTCTCTCTCTCACACACACACACTAAGACTCCATATCACACACATGCTCTAGGCGGAGCATTTGTTCCTGCCACCCTTCATCCAACCTTACCCGTATGATAAACAATCACCTTTATTTACTTGCATAACGTGGACAAATTCCAGTTTAATTTAGTAGTCAGCAAACTTATCATCTGTACCCTTATAAAAAATGAGTTGGTGGTGATGGTGTGCCTGCCATCTTGTAATACAGACCGTATGATCTATATCTGAGGATAAAGCAAACTGTGATAATTTTACAAAAGATACCGGCACCTCTCTCCACATCATTATCTCTCGCAACCTCATTGCTCAGCAATTAAAAAAGGAATAAGTCTTGGAACAATCTAGCATGCATGGTGGCCGCTGCCGCCTGCCGGCGCCGTCCATCCCCATGCCTCCACCCATTCCGACCACCAGTCACCACCATGCTCCACTCCTCCTCGCCTTATCTCTCATCTTTCATTTTTTTCGATGACATTCTCGAGATACCAGTTTTCCGATAAAATTCTTGAGATATCACTAGTTTTTACACATGGGATTACTCCTGCATGGGTCAATCACAACAGGTGTTCTGTAAAAAATGCATATTGATGTTCTGTGCAATGCACGAGAATCTTGCTTGTAATTATATAACGCAAATCACGAGCAGGAAGTGACATTTTTTTGACACAACCACGTTAACATGGCCACGTAAATCACTAGCTAAAGTAAATACCATTATACTTATATCCCGATGCAAAAGGTTGAGTACATGTCCGAAGAGTAGAGTCGCACACACGCACTCTGTCTCTCAGAATCTCTCTCACACACACACCAGTTACGTGACGCCCACCTAAGCAGACACGTATGTTACAATTTGTGCACCCGCGTGTACACGTGATGCTGCGCATTTATTTAAGCCGGAAGGCGAACCCAAACAGTAGCTGCATTCATTCCCCTCCCGCCGCCTCTTCTCTGGTCGCCGTCGCCCGGTAGCCATGTGCCGGCCGAAGGTAACAACATAAGCCATACTCCCGCCGGAGCGGCGCTTTAATATGGAAATTTTAGTGGTCATGCATGCATCTTTTTGTGCTAGCACTCCTATACTCCCTCCGGTCCTGTTTAGTTCGCACATAAGATTTGACTGAAGTCAAGCCTCGTAAAGTTTGACCAACTTTATAGAAAAAAGTATCAACATTCACAATCCGATATCAATACCAATAGATGTGTGATGACTTAAAGTTTCATATTGTATAACTTTAGCATGACAGATATTGATATTTTTCATATAAATACGGTCAAACTTTGTGAAGTTTGACTTCAGAGAATTCTAACATGCAGAGTAAAAAGGACCGGAGGGAGTATAAGGGTTGACCGGTCGCTTCCCGCGGACGTGCGCGGGCGGTGGAAGAGGAAGGAGAAGGGAAGCGGGCTGTGGAGTAACGTTTTTTACCACAATTTCTTAGGAAACTGAGTGCAATAATTGAGTAGTTTTGCAAACTACCAGTACTACACCTGAAACGGTTCAAAACCTATACTCCCTTGCCAGCGCACGCTTCCCGCGTGAAACGGTCAGCGTCCCCTGGAGCGTCAGTGCCGCATTAATGCCCGGCCAGAGCGGAGGCGACCTCTCACTGGCGCCGGCATTGAAGTGGCGCGACGACCGAGAGAGCGCCGCTGCCCGGTGCACATGACTACTCCGCATCGAGACTGGCCATAGGCCCTGTTTGGATCCATGGGTTAGAGTTAGTTTGAGCTAGTTGGGGCTCAAATAGCCCTAAAATATCCAAGCATGAGGGTTTAAATTGGAACAAGTTGCACCGAACCCACCAAAAAAAAACTATCCCACCCAAGAGGTGCTAACTGGAGATAGTTCTCATTGGGACCACTAAAAAATTACTTTTCTCTCTCCATGAAGTGCATTTATTGTCAATCTAACCCTGTCACCCAAACACCTCTTTGGCTACAGTTAGTTCAGGGTTAGTCATGAGTTAGTCTAACCTCTAGCTAAGTTAGAGTATCAAACAGGAGCAGTATAGGACATGCAAGTGTCTCAAAGCATACAGGCAAATTCGTACGTGAAAGGACTTTTTCTTTTTGAAAACGGAACGTGAAAGGAATTTTTTTAGAATGCTCTTGGCATGTCGCTAACATGTGATAGTTAACCGACCTCAATAGACGGCAGAAACGCCAGCCCGCCGCACTTTGATAGAGATGAGGAGGGAGAAGCGATACAGGCTGCTGGATTACTAGAGATAGGTGTCGCACGGAAGCCAAGAAATATGGTGATAGTGTGGGTTAGCCATGTACTAGTATGATACTACACTGGGTTGTCGTGTTTCGTACTCTTCCAGTCCACTGTGGAGATGATTGGTTAATTTTATATCACTAAATAATATTAAATATTATGAGTGCAGACGCTCCACCACGAGGCTCCTTGCTCCTTCTCGGTCGTCCGGAATCTATGTTCTTCCACTCTATTTTTTTATGTGAGCTTTGTTCATCCTTTTGCCAACACGCGAGACATCTAGCATCAAGGTGCACGTGTTATGCAAGGATAGTTCCATCTATATGAAGAACACGTGGGACTGGAACTACGAGACGAACATGTACCCAGGAGTGGACGTACGAACCTGAGTAATGTAGCGCAATAAGTGAAGTAGAAAGGCACAAATGGTATGAACATGCGTGGTATATAGGGTGTGTTTGGTTGCATTCTCGTCTCAGCATAGTTGTTCCCTCTTCATGCATGCTCAACTCAACACCCCTCTTCATGCATGGTTCTAGTGTATTTGTGCTAAACTAGTGTGGACTCATGCACCCTCCATACACTCTACCAAACACCCAAAAGTAGGTCGAGAAGGGAACTCTTGGGCGGCATTTGTCTCTTACTACGTACTACCACTAAATGTTGTACGTGCAATGTACGGTGATGTTATGGAGTACGTGCCTAAGTACTCTACTACTACTATATTAGTTGGAGGCACATATTAACTTTTATATTTTTTACGTGTATGCCCCGAGACCTTCCAACTAGACGTGTCTTTGTCTCTAGGTCGCACTTTGTATCGTTCATACCACTAAGTACTACTACGTGTGGTCTCCGACCCAGAAGTGGAAGAAGTGGAGACGCTCTACCACGCTGTTTTTTTTACGCTGGGCTCTACCACGTTGTTCATGTCCCACTCCTTTCGCTGACATGTGGTACATCCAGCACGTGCCGTGTTTGGCACCCTTTGTCGTAAGAGTTGAAATGCTAGCATTCATCAGAAATAAAAAATAATTATAAATTGGCAGTGATACTATTTTTTTGCAAACCAATCAGCAGTGATACTATACCACGTGGTTTCCTTGCTCCTCGATATTGGAAAGAATACTTCTGTTCGCCAACATGTGGGACGTCGACCATCCTGGTCCACTTGCCATGCACGCAGAACTCCAAGGGAGTCACCCAAGTTGTCGCGCTGCAGTAACAATGACTAATGAGCCGTCAAATCATAGGCCCACTTCCCACTTTGAAGTTGCTTGGACGAAGGAACCATCATGACTTCGTTGAATTCCGCTTCTTGAAGAAAACTACTGTACCAGCAGTACTGCTAGCTACAGTAGTTACTCCAACAGAGGCCTCCTTTCGTTCATAGGATAGGAATATGAAAATCATAGGAAGTGAGATGACATGCATCTCAATTCCTATAGAGAAAGAGACGCCATTTGATGCTTAGGATAGGAATTTTTCCATTTAGTTTAGGCCAATGTACTAGTAATTTGCTCTAAAAACTACAGTAGTAACTAGTAGTACTGGTACATGCTCGTACTCAGATACACACATACACACACTAACTACCAGTACTACTACTTCTCACATGCTGGCCAGACGCCATCGTTCTCCTTCCCGGCTTTGTCGGCGACACCCCACCGTGCTTGGATCTTCGCCGACCTCTCTGCAGCAGCGCGTGCGTCCTTTTCTTTCTTGCGGCGCCGGGCCTCTTTTTCTTGAGTGCTTTCTGACTTTTCCGCTCCCTCTGTGCGGCTTTGGTCGCCTCTTGCTCTACCGCCCATTCGGCCTTGGCATCTTCAAATTCCTCCCACATAGTTGTGAGGTCGCGAGCGGCGATGAACTCGGCACGGCGGGATGCCATTGCTTCCCTACCATTTTGTGTGCGGTCGTGGGCAGCGAGGAACTCGGCGCAGCGGGATGCCATCGCTGCCTTACCGGTTAGTTTGCGGCGCGGTGGCATGAACGACGCTTGGTGAGAGTTCTGGGGTGGAGTGGCCGGACAACCGTATAGTGCATTGGTTTGTCAAGAGCTCAAGGATAGAAGACGAAGCAAATTTGGATTCCCCTTCAATCATGGTCATTTATTACCGAGTAAAATGCATTGGCGGTCATCGAACTTGTCTTGATAGCCCACTTTGATCATTATATATGAGATATGGTGATTATACGGTCGCTGGCTCAGCGTATAGCTCCGTATTTGTCTAGTTGACCAGTCAAACAGTCCGCATGCGCCTCATCAGCTCGTGTTCTTTATCTATCTACGCGGGCCTACCTGTCAATGGAGAAAGAAATACTGTAAAACCCAAAATTATGCTAGAGTCCGTACCGCTTCCGGAGCCCGCTCTCACCGCCTTGGCCCCTCAAGACGCCAGCTGCCCGCCGCATGCATGCATAGCAAGTAGTACTCCTTATGTGGAGGAGAGAGAGGCATTGACAAAGTCAAGGAGTGGGCTATGCAAGAGCCTGTCTCTACACGTGCTCCTAGGTATAAAGAAATAATTCTAAAAAAGGCATAAAAAACAATTGTGTCTTAAAAAAAGAAAGGTAAAAAACATTTGAGAGGAAATAGATAGAGAGAAAGTGAGAAAAAGGTGTAACCTTGTGACGCCCCCGATTTAATCGTACACTAGTCATACACGCAAATGTGTACGATCAAGATCAGGGACTCACGGGAAGATATCACAACACAACTCTACAAATAAAATAAGTCATACAAGCATCATATTACAAGCCAGGGGCCTCGAGGGCTCGAATACAAGAGCTCGATCATAGACGAGTCAGCGGAAGCAACAATATCTGAGTACAGACATAAGTTAAACAAGTTTTCCTTAAGAAGGCTAGCACAAACTGGGATACAGATCGAAAGAGGCGCAGGCCTCCTGCCTGGGATCCTCCTAACTACTCCTGGTCGTCGTCAGCGGGCATCACGTAGTAGTAGGCACCTCCGGTGCAGTAGGGGTCGTCGTCGACGGTGGCGTCTGGCTCCTGGGCTCCAACATCTGGTTGCGACAACCA
>NC_053024.1:556688181-556746130 GCF_003073215.2 Triticum urartu
CGTGGGGCACGGACTGGGAGGGGCGCTCCCACAGGGGACTCGGATAGGAAAGCTCCAAACATCGGGGCAGAAAACACTCGCGAGGGCGCCCGCGAACCTCCCTCGCGAGACTTGTGTGAGAGAAAATGAGGCAAGTGAGTGAGAAAGATAAAGAGTCACAAGCCAGGAACATCAACAACTTCGATAAAACTTCAAACGGGAATAAACAAGCCAACTACAGAAAGCAAATGGAAAAGCCGCGTCCGTCACCTATTCTAGTCTTCGACGTGTTCTCACCAGCGCGGAGCTAAGTGCTACCATTGGGCGTGGCCGGGAGCCCCCGAGGCCCGAGGGCGGCACTCCGGAGACTCTAGGGCTTGTACAGCCCCACTCATTATTACGTGAGAGTGTCACGAGCGGCGAGCTTCACAGGCTTTGGCCTTCTTCACAGGCACCGGGCCTTTCCCAAAACACGGTAGCTTCACAGGCATTTGCCTTCTTCACAGGCACCGGGCCTTTGCCAAAACGCGTCAGCTTCACAGGCATTTGCCTTCTTCACAGGCACCGTGCCTTTCCCAAAACGCGGCAGCTTCACAGGCATTTGCCTTCTTCATAGGCATCGGGCCTTTCCTAGGTGCTAGGCCTTGCTCAGGGATAGAACCTCCGGAGATGTTGAATGTTCCACGCGTTCTGGATGGGTACCCCCTCCGTGGTCTCCAAGCACGCGGAGCCAGGCCTGGAGACATGAACAACCTTGAATGGGCCCTCCCACATGGGAGAGAGCTTGTGCAGCCCCTCCCTAGAGAGAACCCGTCTGAGTACGAGATCCCCTACCTCAAGAGTTCTGGGGCGGATGTTGCAGCAGTGGTATCGTCACAGCGCCTGTTGATACCTTGCCGCTCGCAGTGCGGCTTCTCGGCGGTGTTCCTCCCCCAGCACGAGATCCATCCCCCGCATGGCGTCCTACTGCATCTCGTCGAACACCAGGACCCGTGCGGAGCGACGCCTGACCTCATGAGGGAGAACAGCCTCTGCTCCGTAGACGAGGAAGAACGGGGTCTCGCTGGTCGGCTTGGTCGTAGTTGTGCGGATTAACCACAGCACGGACTGGAGCTCATCGTACCAGCCCCTGCCACAGGCCTCCAGCTTCTTATAAAAAGGTCCTGGCTTTGAGGCCCCTCAGGACCTCCGCGTTGGCTCACTCGGCCTGGTCGTTGCTCCGGGGGTGTGCTACCGAAGCATAGCATATCTGTGTTCCAAGGTTAGCATAGTACGTTTTGAAGAGATTACTGGTGAACTGCGAGCTGTTGTCGGTGATGATGCGGTTGGGCACCCCAAATCGGCTCACGAGGCCCTTGATGAACTTGACCGCGGAGCCTGCCGGGATTGTGCGGATGGCTTCCACCTCAGCCCACTTGGTGAATTTGTCCACAATGACATAGCGGTAGTGATAGCCCCCTGGCGCCCGAGGAAATGGGCCCAGAATGTCCAGCCCCCAAACTGCGAACGACCATGAGAGGGGTATAGTCTGTAAACCCCCCGCAGGCTGATGGATCTGCTTAGCGTGAAACTGGCAGGCCTCGCAAGCCCTCACCAGCTCGATAGCGTCGATGAGCGCCGTGGGCCAGTAGAATCCACTACGGAACGCCTTGCCAATGAGGGTTCGTGATGACGAGTGGTGCCCGCAGTCTCCGCCGTGTATGTCCGCCAGTAGCTCCTTCCCTTGCTCTCAGGAGATGCAACATAGGGACATGTCATTTGGTTGCTTGCTGTAGAGCTCTCCATCCTTGATGCAATAAGCTGTGGCCTGCCGCGCCACACGCTCCGCTTCCTCCTCGTTCTCCGGCAGAGTCCCTTGCATCAGGTAGTTCTTGAGCTCCGGGATCCAACACCCTTCCTGAGGCTCTAACGGCAGGAGCAGGCATGCCCCGGAGGCCGGGCCGCAGACCGGGGCTCTGGAGGCAGGCAGCTGAGGGAGCTCCTCCCTTGGTTGCGCCGTGCTCGACAGTGACGGCACCACCGAGGGTTTGAAGAGCCGCTCCTCGAAGACGCCAGGCTCCTGAGGCAGCCGCCCAGATGCCCTCTTGGCAATGTCATCAGCTTCCTGATTGGTGCCGCGGGGCACGTGCTGCAACTCCAGCCCCCAGAACTGTTTCTCCATCTTGCGAAACTCAGCGAGGTAGGCTTCCATGTGCTCGTCCTTTGGCTCGTATATCTTGTTGGAGAAGCTGATGAGGAGCTGCGAATCACCCTTGATGATGAGGCGCTTTACCCCTAAGGCAATTGCGGCCTTCAAGCCTGCTATTAGGCCTTCATACTTCGCTATGTTGTTGGAGACCTTTTCTCCGTGTTGGAAGCAGAGTTGTACAATGTAGTAGAGTTTGTCCTGGGTAGGGGATACGAGCACTGCGCCAGCTCCCGCATCGTGCCGGGAGAATGCCCCATCGAAGTACATGACCCAGCCGTCCGGTGCTTCACTTCCCGGGGAAAGTAATCGGTCTTCGCCTGCCTCAAGACCCGGCGCTTGCCCATTCTGCCACGAAATCCGGAAGTGCAGCTCCCTTGATGACCTTGGTCGTACTGAATTCTAGCTGAAATGCCTGTAGTTCAATGTTCCATTCAGCAACCCTCCCATCTGAGTTGGGGCTCCTGAATACTCTTTCCAAGGGGTATGCTGAGACGACTTTGATGGGATGGCCTTGGAAGTTGTGACGCAGCTTGCATGAGGCCACTAGTAGCGCGAGGAGGAGCTTTTGAGGCATGGGGTACCATGCCCTTGCGTCCCGTAGCACCGTGCTGACGAAGTACACGGGATGCTTGACGAGGTTGAGGGTGCGGGCGCAGCTTGCATCCTCCAGAGGTTGAGGCGTCTCTTGAAACGTCGGAGCCCCCAGTGCTTGGTCGCCTGAAGAGGCCTCTCCTGCTTCGAGTGCGTTCTCCTGCTGCGGCTGTTCCTTTCTGGCCGCGGTTGCGGCCTTCGCGAGGCCCTCCCGGCTTTGCTTTGCTTCAGTTTGGACGGTTGATGCGGTCTTGGCATAGCGCTCCTCCCTGACCGCCACCAGGGCTGCGCTAGCAGAGTAGGGGGTGTCCGCAAGGTAGAGCACTAGGGGCTCCCAAGGACGCGGAGCTACCATCACTGGTGGGCTGGTAAGGTACCTCTTGAGGTCTTGGAATGCCTTGTCGGCCTCTTCAGTCCATTCGAAGGGGCCCTTTCTCTTCATTAGCTTGAAGAAGGGCAGCGCTCGTTCCCCAGCTTGGAGATGAAGTGCCCCAGCGCAGTTACACGCCCGGTGAGCTTCTGCATTTCTCTGAGGGTCCTTGGCGGGCTCATGTCTTCGACTGCCTTGACCTTCTCCGGGTTGGCCTCGATGCCCCTGTGGGACATGAGGAAACCCAGGAGCTTGCCCGAGGGGACTCCAAACACGCACTTCTCCGGGTTGAGCCGTAGGTCCATTTCGTTGAAGCTCACAAAGGTTTCTTCCAGGTCCTGTATCAGGGTTCTTGCCTCACGAGACTTCAACCCAATGTCATCGATGTAAGCTTCAGCGTTCCTCTCGAGCTGCCAGCCTAAGGCGATGTGCATCAGCCGCTGAAAGGTCGTGCCTGTGTTGTGCAACCCAAATGGCATGCATGTATAGCAGTACACTCCACACGGGGTCAGGAAAGCCGTATTTTCCATGTCTTGTACTGCCATCTTGATCTGGTGATAGCCCGAGAAGGCATCTAGGAAGCACAATAGGTCACACTCTTCGGTGGAGTCGACTATCTGGTTAATGCGAGGGAGCGGAAATGGATCCTGCGGGCAGGCCTTGTTGAGGTTGGTGAAGTCGACACACATGCGCTCCTTTCCTCCCTTTTTTGGCACAACGACCGGGTTAGCCAGCCAATCAGGATAGCGGACCTCACGTATAACTCCTGCCTCCTCTAGCTTCCGAGTCTCTTGAACGATGAAAGCTTGTTTCTCGATGGACTGCCGCCTCGCCTTCTGCTTCACGGGGCGCACATTGGGGCACATGTTGAGGTGATGCTCAATCACTTTCCTTGGGACCCCTGCTAACTGATCAGGTTCCCATGCGAACACCTTCTTGTTTGCACGTAGGAACCTCACCAGGGCCTTTTCCTGCTCGGGCTTGAGGTTGGCCCCTATGGTGAAGGTGGCGCCAGTGGGCCCGTCCTCGTCAACTGGTACCTGCTTGGTCTCCGCCTTGTCTTGGGTGAATAACTGCTTCTTTTTAGCCAGTGCATTGGGCTCAAGGGCATCGGTGCCAGTGAGCTGTGCCACCGCAGCCACCCTGAAAACTAGCTGGAGCACCTGCAGTGCATCCCTTGTGTCTCCTGACATGGTGAGGATGCCGCTGCTCCCGGGCATCTTCATGAGGTTGTACGTCGGGTGAGTTGCTGCCATGAACCGAGCCAAGGCCGGATAGCCGAGGATGGCATTGTAGGGGAGGCCAATGGGGGCGATGTTGAAGTCGATCAGCACCGTGCGGAAGTTGTCGTAGGTGCCGAAGGTCACTGGGAGGCGGATCTGTCCCAAGGAGGCGGTGGAATCGGCTCCGACGCCCGAGAAAGGCCTGCTGGGTTGGAGCCGCCCCAGCGGTACATGGAGGAGGCTGAAGGCCTCCACCGAGAGCACGTTGAGGCCGGCACCACCGTCGATGAGGGTCCTGGTGATGGCCACTTGGCAGATGGTGGGGGTGCACAGCATGGGGAGTGTGCCCGAACCGATGGGGTTGAAGGGGTGATCCTCCGAGTCGAAGGTCAGATCGGCCTCGGGCGCCACCCAGCCCGAGGGGGGGGGGCTTCCCGGTGCTTGGAGGCGGTGCTGATCCGGCGGATGAACGGCTTGACGTGATGGCTCGAGGGGGGTGCCTGGGAGCCACCCAAGAGAGCTGCGATGACGGGCGGCGCTGGAGTCAGCGACGGTGTGGCGGTGCGGCCCTCTCGCCGCACCGAAGGATGTTGGGACGACGCCTGCTGCTCGTTCCCCGCCGGGCCGGTGGCGGCGTTGGCGGTAGGCAATGGGGAACGATGAGGGCATCCACCGACGGGCGCCGTCTGGGCGACGCGGGTGGCGAGAGCAGCCCGGCGCTCGGCACGAGCCCGACGAGCGTCAGCCATGGACACGACGGGAGATCACATGCGAACAGTGGGAGAAAGATTCCGGCGCACCCCCTACCTGGCGCGCCAAATGTCGGATTTCGGGTTCCGGTAGACCCTTGAGGTTCGAACACTGGGGTGCGCATGGAGATCTCTCCCCTACCGATCTACGTTCAATCTCCTCGCGTGATCTAAGCTGGAAACAACAAACAACACAAGCGACACGAGGTTTATACTGGTTCGGGCCACCGTTGTGGTGTAATACCCTACTCTAGTGTGTGGCCTGGTGGATTGCCTCAAGGGCTGATGATGAACAGTACAAGGGAAGAACAGCCTCGCGAGAGGTGCTCTTGAGCCGATGCGATGAACTGTTTGGGTGAGTCCAGTCGCCTCTCTTTCTCTCTGCTAGGGCTCTACCAGATCTCTCGCTCCCTCTTCTACTCTGTGGTGGCTGGCTCTATTTATAGAGGCCTTGGGCCTATCCCCAAATAATGAGCGGGAAGGGCGCCAACAATTGGCCATTTTGAAGGGGAGCATCTAGTACAAGTTATCCTGACCAAAGGTGGTCTTCGGCTTCCAAAAGTACTGGTGATGATGCCGTCTTGGGCTCCACGGTGACCTCCGTCCTGCCACTCTGCTGGTCTTGGTCTCATTGCACCGGAATGGTAACCTTTGCCTGATGCCTTTGCCTGTGCTTGCCCCCTTTGCACCAAAGGGGAAACAAGGACACTGCATGGGCCGGCGCTCGGCTGGCGCCCGCCTGGTCTCGATCGTCATGGCTTGCGTCACGGGCTCCTCGGGAGGTACCCCTGCCTTGATTTCTCCGCCTCTTCGCGAGCCTGCCTGATGAGGCAGCCTATGAGGAAGCTTTCGGTCGTCCGCCCCGCGAGGCTTGGCCCCTTGCGAGGGTCTTGAGCTTGAGCTGATGAAGATGGGCCGCGCTGGGCCCCCACTTGAGCCACGCCGCAGGCCGCAGGAAGGCAAGTCCGGGGACCCCCATTCCCAGAATGCCGACACTTATTACTCTAGATGCATGCTGGATAGCGGTCGATGAGTGGAGTAATAGTAGTAGATGCAGGCAGGAGTCGGTCTACTTGTCTCGGACGTGATGCCTATATACATGATCATACCTAGATATTCTCATAACTATGCTCAATTCTGTCAATTGCTCAACAGTAATTCGTTCACCCACCGTAAAATACCTATGCTCTTGAGAGAAGCCACTAGTGAAACCTATGGCCCCCGGGTCTATCTTCATCATACTAATCTTCCAATACTTAGTTATTTCCTTTGCTTTTTTTATTTTGCTTTTATTTTACTTTGCATCCTTATCACAAAAATACCAAAAATATTATGTTATCATATCTATCAGATCTCACTCTCGTAAGTGGCCGTGTAGGGATTGACAACCCCTTATCGCGTTGGTTGCAAGGATTTATTTGTTTTGTGCAGGTACGAGGAACTCGCGCGTAGCCTCCTACTGGATTGCTACCTTAGTTCTCAAAAACTGAGGGAAATACTTACGCTACTTTGCTGCATCATCCCTTCCTCTTCGGGGAAAACCAACACAGTGCTCAAGAGGTGGCAGGACCCGGTACCCGTATTCAATTGAACCGGCCTCGGGACCCCATCCTGCATCGTCGATTTAGAGTTTGCCGCGACGACCCTTAGTCATCCGGGCCACAGCGTATCCCTTGAGTCCTTCGAAGCTTCCCTTCAAGAACTCGAAACCATCATACGATAGCCCCACGGTGGGCGCCAACTGTCTTGGTTTTGTCATGGTAGATGTCCTCGTGAAAGGACTTAGTCGTGGAGCCATCGCTATAGGTTAGCTTAAAGGGGTTAAACCGGACATGGGACACGAGAATTTTATACTAGTTCGGCCCCTTCAATGAAGGTAAAAGCCTACATCTAGTTGTGATGGAATTATAGGGGTTTCGGTGACCAGGGAGCGAATCCGCTTTGCCTGGCTCTCGAGTTGGTGTCTGTTGTGTTGTCCCTAAACCGCCGCCGGGTCGTCCCTTTATATACATAGGTTGACGCCCGTTGGTTTACAGAGTCCCGAGGCCGGATCGTTAACATGCCCAACTCGGTCTCTATCCTTCCTATCTTACAATGCAAGTTACATGAGAAAGTCGGTTTACAACTACAGGCCTTAACCCGCCTTTGGGCCTTGGGCCTTCGTAAAGCGCCACCATCCTCACGTCTTCATGGGCTTCTAATCTTCATAGAGTTAACCCGGCTACTCCTGGTCGGTTTACGTCCAGTAGTAATATCCCCAACAACACTTGTACACTCGGGTGCGTTTCAATTTGCTACGGGCTTCATAGCACCCCACACTACGACAACAAAAGTCCGAAAACTTTTTATAAGTATAGTTCGGCACCCCGAATTTAGCATTATATGCATTGGCTCCGAATCATGTCTTTGGTCAATAGTTGGGTTGTCCGGCTCCTGTGCTTGCTACCTTACGTTCCGCTATATCGGCTAAGGTAGTAAAGGGAGAACTACTACGATTCTGCCATGGTTTATTCAAAGGAGCACCTCAGTAGAGAAAGCCGAAAACTGACTTCATGATGCGGCGAGAGCCAGTCAGCTGTTCGGAGGTTGCAAATCGTTGGAGATTTCTTCCGCATCACGCGAAGGATCGGTACTTCCCGATTAGACGCTTGCAGCACTCTAGCTCAGATACTAGGGGTTGCGCCCATGTTTTTATTGTCAAACTTCTATTGCTAAGTGAGGGCGTTAACGCCGCATAGTCTGATTGCCTGGTTCGTTGCGCTAAACAACTCCTTCAAGGACCATATAATTGGATCAAGGCTGTTTAGATTCCACCCCGAACACCTCTGTACTACCTACGTGGGGACAGAAGCTGATGACTGGAAAACCCTCATATTTCACATAACACGGCCGCACAGGAGGAAAATTTTAAAAACATACCAAGCATTATATTGCAAACCCACTTTGTTCTATCATACAAGGTAGAAGGAACTTGAATACATTCATTAAAAGATATTGTCCTATGCACACTGCGTTGCTACAATGCGAGACCCCTCTAGGACATCTACAAAATAGCGCTTAGGTGTGCGGTGCTCCTTGCCCTCCGGAGGCCCCTTGGTCAGCTTGACGGCGTCCATCTTCGCCCACCACATCTTGCAGCGGGCGAAGGCCATGCGTGCACCTTCAATGCAGGCCGATCACTTGATGACATCCAGCCGAGGACATGCGTTCACCAGTCGCTTCATGAGCCCGAAGTAGCTGCCGGGCATAGCTTCGGCTGGCCATAGACGGATTATCAAATCCTTCATGGCTAACTTAGCCACCTTATGTAGCTCCACCAGCTATTTTAGCTGATCGGTGAAGGGCATGGGATGCTCTGGCGTAAGATACTGCGACCAGAACATGGGACTCCGTCATTGGTGAAGGCCGAATGTCGGTGTCAAAACCGGCGGATCTCGGGTAGGGGGTCCCCAACTGTGCGTCTAGGATCGATGGTAACAGGAGATAGGGGACATGATGTTTACCCAGGTTCGGGCCCTCTCTAAGGAGGTAATACCCTACTTCCTACTTGATTGATCTTGATGAATATGGGTGTTACAAGAGTTGATCTACCACAAGATCATAATGGCTAAACCCTAGAAGTCTAGCCTATGAATATGGTAATGAGTATACGTGGTGTCCTTTCCAGACTATCCCCTTCGGTTTATATAGACACCGAGGGGATCTAGGGTTTACATGGAGTCGGTTACGTAAAAAGGAATCTTCGGTCGCCAAGCTTGCCTTCCACGCCAAGCAGAGTCCAATCCGGACAAGAGTATGGTCTTCAATCTTCATAGCCCATCAGTCCGGCCCATGGATATCAGGCCGGACGTCCGAGGACCCCTTAGTCCAGGACTCCCGCAGTAGCCCCTGAACCTGGCTTCAATGACGAGGAGTCCGACGCGGAGATTTTTCTTCGGCATTGCAAGGCGGGTTCCCTTCTTCCGAACTCTAGAATAGTCTTCGGACGAAGGAAATATATCCGGACCTGTGTATATACTGGTAGAGAATATAATAACTCACGAGCCCAACTTGTTGATAACTGTTCATGACATCATATCATGCCTGCCCGGTTGCTCTTTCCAATCGTCAGCTAGCGATCCGCCCCACATCTCGGGGTGCGGTTTTACTGGCACGTCTCGTCAGGGCAGAGATCGTGTCCCTTTATTTACGGGATTTTCATTAATGCAGGCGTGGGTAACCCAACCGTCTCATGTGTACAACTCCTTGGTAATAGGTAAGTTTAGAGACCCCGGGGGAGACGCCCAGTATTCGGGGCCTTTAAATAGAGAGCCTGTCTTGTTCTTCCCTTGTGCTTGTTCCTTCCTCAACCCCAGCCACTGATAACCCACAAGTATAGGGGATCACAACAGTTTTCAAGGGTAGAGTATTCAACCCAAATTTATTGATTCGACACAAGGGGAGCCAAAGAATATTCTCAAGTATTAGCAGCTGAGTTTTCAATTCAACCACACCTAGAAACTAAATATCTACAGCAAAGTATTTAGTAGCAAAGTAATATGATAGTAGTGGTAAAGGTAGCAAAAGGTAACAGTAGCAAAAGTAGTGTTTTTGGTATTTTGTAGTGATAATAGCAATAGCAACGGAAAAGTAAATAAGCGAAGAACAATATATGGAAAGCTCGCAGGCAATGGATTGGTGATAGAGAATTATGCCGGATGCGGTTCATCATGTAACAGTCATAACCTAGGGTGACACAGAACTAGCTCCAATTCATCAATGTAATGTAGGCATGTACTCCGAATATAGTCATACGTGCTAATGGAAAAGAACTTGCATGACATCTTTTATCCTACCCTCCCATGGCAGCGGGGTCCTAGCGGAAACTAAGGGATATTAAGGCCTACTTTTAATAGAGTACCGGACCAAAGCATTAACACATAGTGAATACATGAACTCCTCAAACTACGGTCATCACCGGTAAGTATCCCGATTATTGTCACTTCGGGGTTAACGGATCATAACACATAATAGGTGACTATAGACTTGCAAGATAGGATCAAGAACTCTCATATATTGATGAAAACATAATAGGTTCAGATCTGAAATCATGGCACTCGGGCCCTAGTGACAAGCATTAAGCATGGCAAAGTCATAGCAACATCAATCTCAGAACATAGTGGATACTAGGGATCAAACCCTAACAAAACTAACTCGATTACATGACAAATCTCATCCAACCCATCACCGTCCAGCAAGCCTACGATGGAATTACTCACGCATGGCGGTGAGCATCATGAAATTGGTGATGGAGGATGGTTGATGATGACGATGGCGACGGATTCCCCTCTCCGGATCCCCGAACAGACTCCAGATCAGCCCTCCCGAGAGGTTTTAGGGCTTGGCGGCCTCTCCGTATCGTAAAACGCGATGAATCCTTCTCTCTGATTTTTTCTCCCCGAAAGCAAATATATAGAGTTGGAGTCGAGGTCGGAGGAGCTCCAGGGGGCCCACGAGGTAGGGGGGCGCGCCCCCCACCCTCGTGGCTAGGGTGTGGGCCCCCTGTTCTTCATCTTTTGCAAGGATTTTTTATTATTTCCGAAAAGATGTTCCGTGAAGTTTCAGGTCATTCCGAGAACTTTTGTTTTTGCACATAAATAACACCATGGTAGTTCTGCTGAAAACAACGTCAGTCCGGGTTAGTTCCATTCAAATCATGCAAGTTAGAGTCCAAAACAAGGGCAAAATTGTTTGGGAAAGTAGATACGACGGAGACGTATCAACTCTCCCAAGATTAAACCTTTGCTTGTCCTCAAGCAATTCAGTTGACAAACAGAGAGTGATAAAGAAAAACTTTTACAAACTCTGTTTGCTCTTGTTGTTGTAAATATGTAAAGCCAGCATTGAAGTTTTCAGCAAAGATTATGAACTAACCATATTCACAATAACGCATAGGTCTCATGTTTACTCATATCAATGGCATAATCAACTAGCGAGCAATAATAATGAATCTCGGATAACAACACTTTCTCAAAACAATCATAATATGATATAACAAGATCCGGCTCTCAAGAATCCAAGACATGGGGCCGCCTTCCCCTGGCCGGCTGTCTCCCAGGCCGGCTATTGGAAGGCGGCCCAATTTCAGCCCTCATGAAGAAAGCCGCGGGAGGGCCGGCTCCGAGGAGCCGGCTGCGAGAAGGCCGACTCCAAGGAGCCGGCTCCCATAAAGCGGTCAAGACCGTACCCTCGAAGTCTGTATCCACATAACGGCGATGTGACGGGGCGTGGCTACAGTGAAGCCTGCCACCCCCGAATCCCGAAGCGCGCCTGGCATAGTGCGCCGTACGGGTGGCCATGACCCGTCCGGCGCAGCACTGTTGCCACGTTGACCCTGATGTCATCCACGACGGGCTACCAGTACGGCCCACGGGCGGTGGGCCCCTTCGGGCAGAGAGACACCCGAAGGCGGCCTGGCCTCCCCCAGTCGGCCCAAGACGGAGCCGGCTCTCTCCAGCCGGCTTGCCACCCCCTCGAACGAGACGCCCCATTAATATAAGGAGACAAGACGCGGTGAGGCTACAGTGGTCACCCGCCGGACGGCAGCACTGTAGCCACGCTTACCTCGGCGAAGCCCTCGTCACCAAGATTGAGCAACAGTAACCAGCCACCGACAAGGCCCTGGACAGTGGGGCCTGCCTGTCGACCAAGGAGCCGGTAGCTGGCGGGACCCTCCAGCCGGCGGGCCCCAGCAGCCGGCGCAGAAGCCGGAGAGCGAAGACCCAGACGGCTAGGCCCCACGCCCAGCCGGATTACCATTATACCCTCGGGGGGTAGGCATATATAAACCCCCCGGGACACCCATGCAAAGGAGATCAATCCCTGCTAGTCTCAGACACCACATAGGGAGGAGAAGAGAGCAAGCTGTGCCCTTCTTCCTCCTCTTGCCAACAGCTCAAGGAGCACCGTGTAGCTACTTGTTCATCTAGTGACCATGCGGAGACCCCGCAGAGCAGCAGTAGGGGTGTTATCTCCACGGAGAGCCCCGAAGCTGGGTAAGATTCGCCGGCGTGCATGTCTTCGCCTCATCCCGTTTCCAGGCACCGGCGACGTCTTACTGGCTCCCACAATGATAAGCCTCTCGTTGGCATATGTCGCACCTACCACCCGACATTTGGCGCCCACCGTGGCGCGGTACTACTATTATGCTACCACGCTGCTGCTGGTTTCGCTGTCCGGGCGGGACCATCTTCATCGCCTCCTCCGCGGTGTCGCGCCGTCTCTCCGGTAGCGCTCGGGGGCTCGACTTCGACCCGTCCCCGGAGCGGCCGTGCGGGACGGCGCGTCCTCGCCGTCAGTCTCGCCATCTTCATCATCACCGCGACGTCGCCACCTCTCCGGCGCCTGTCGAGGGCTCGACATCGGCACGCCCTCGGCGCGTCCGTGCTGGGCGGTGCATCTTCGTCACCACCGTTGCGACACCGGCCATCCGTCCGAGCACGGCGGTGCCTCGTTTCGGTCGGCCGCATCCATGCGCGCGCCGTGCCGCGCCGCTCGCGCCTGCTCCGCTTCGCATTGCGCCTTGTTCTGGCCGAAACATGCGCACTGCTCCCCCATACGGACACACACTCATGCCCAAGCTAGCTAGCTACCTTTTCCATTGGCCCTGCTAAGCTAGTTAGCTAGCCATCCCGGCCCTTGTTCGCGCAGGAGGGTAGTTTCGCGGGTGTCCTCTAGCGCTCGCCGCTCCCACATGGCCGCTACGGCCACGCGTCCGGGCCATCCGAGCCACAGCACTCACGTCCATGCCCGCTTAGCACGCGCACTCCCTCCCCTGCGCGTGGCTCCGCCCGTGGCCACCCCTGCGCCGCCTCAAGCTCATGCGCCAGCGGGCTCCTTGCAGATCCCGCTCACTGCTCCTCCCCTGCGCGCCTCACCCCACTCCTGCCGGGTCCGCGCGTCCCGGTGCGTTGCCTTCGCCGCGACTCTCCCCCGTGGTCGTCCCACCTCGCTCGCGCATGCGCCGACCGCGCCGGCTGCTCGGTCGGGAGCCCGTCCGTCTGCCCGGCCTCGTCCCGCTCCCAGCGCTTGGGCCGGATCCCCGACGCTGGCCCGCCCTGCGTCGGTTCCTCCCCGTGCCGGCTTCCCCGCGCGTCGCCTCGCGTGGGAGGCCTGTCCACCTCGCCGCTGTGGCCGACTACCGCCGCCCCGGCCGACTGCGGCTCAGCCGGCCTCGCCTGCTCGCCCGCCTCCATCCGCGGTGCGGCTCCCTGCTCCGCACCCGCGTGCCCGATTGCTCCCGCGCCGGCTGCGCCGGGCCCGGCCGGCTCCGGCCTCCTCCTCCACCTGGTCGTGCTCGCGACCGCCTACCGTGCCTGCAGGCCCCGTTCGGCCTGCGCCCACATCACCGACTGCCGTCCTCTCGTACTCGCCAGCACCCGGCCTCCCGTGCCGCTTCCTCCGCTCCGTGACCGGCTGCCTCGTCCAGGCAGCGCTCGCTCCGCCTCTGCATCCCGCAGCGCGTACGCGTCTGTACGTTCACTCGCGCCCGCTCCGCGTTGCTGCTCCGGCCTCCGCCTCGCCGCATCTCCGACTATGCCTCACGGGCGCGCATCCGCGCCGGTCACGGCTCCATCCCGGCCCGGCCGGCTGCTGCCCATGCCGGCTTCCTCCCGCGGCCTCCGCACGCCCGGTCGACTCCCACGCTGGCCGACCCCAGCTCCGCACCCGCTTGCCGCCGGCTCGCGGTAGCCGCGTCCGCCTGCCGGCTGGCTTCCCTGCCCCACTTCGCTTTGCGCCGCCCGCGCCGGCTCCCCCGCTGCCGTCGGGTCTGCGCGCCCTCGCCCGGGCTGCGGCGGGCCGGCTCCGCCAAGCCACGCCGGCCTCCCGCACCGGGTCCGGCCTCCGCGCACGCCGGCTTGCCGCCCCAGCCGACTGTCGGCTCCGCGCACCGGGTCCGCGACGTCCCGCACCAACCGCGGCTTCGCCTCCGGCCGACCCCTGCTGGTCCTCGCTGCGGTCCCCTGGTCGGCTGGAGAAAAGAAGGGAGAGAAGTCAAAAAAAGAAGAAGAAAAAAGAGAGAGAGAGGAGGGTCCGGCTCGCCGCGTGGAGCCGGACAGAAAAAAAAGAAGAGGCCGATTGCCTTGGGGCCGGCTGGAAAAAAGTGGGCTGGGCCGCTCGCATAGCCGACTGCTCAAAAACAAAGAGAGAGAAAAGAAATGTGCGTCCGACAGTTGGCTACCTGGCCGGCTGCAAAGAGCCCGACTGTTGTGTCGGGGTCCGCCCGCCCAGCCGTCTGAAGAAGAAAAAGAAGAAGACAAGGTAGTTGCCGGAAGATCCGGCCCGACTGCTCAGCAGTCGGCCCGAATCTCGGGGGCTACACCCAGCGGGTGCGCTGATGCGCCCCGCGAGAAAGAAGACAAAGTAGTTGCCAGAAGATCCGGCCCGACTGCTCAGCAGTCGGCCCGAATCTCGGGGGCTACACCCAGCGGGTGCGCTGACGCGCCCCCGCGAGAAAGAAGACAAAGTAGTTGCCGGGAGATCCGGCCCGACTGCTCAGCGGTCGGCCCGAATCTCGGGGGCTACACCCAGAGGATGCGCTGACGCGCCCCCGCAAGAGAGAAGACAAAGTAGTTGCCTGTAGATCCGGCCCGACTGCTAAGCAGTCGGCCCGAATCTCGGGGGCTACACCCAGCGGGTGCGCTGACGCGCCCGCGTGAAGAAAGAGAAGATAAAGTAGTTGCCGGGAGATCCGGCCCGACTACTCAGCAGTCGGCCCGAATCTCGGGGGCTACACCCAGCGGGTGCGCTGACGCGCCCCCGCGAAGAAGACAAAGTAGTTATCGGGAGATCTGGCCCGACTGCTCAGCAGTCAGCCCGAATCTCGGGGGCTACACCCAGCGGGTGCGCTGACGCGCCCCCGCGAAGATTGCAGAGAAGAGAAGAGTTTTGTCCGGCTGTCAGTAGCCGGCAGAAAAAAAAGGGCACTGCAAGACGCCTCGCCGCCTGGCCGGTCGAGCTTGACCGTCCGGGACCCCCCTTCGAGCACCCGGAGGCTCGAAGGCTTCACCCAGCGGGTGCGCCGAGAATCGGGACATCTTTGCATGGTCCCCCAAGGACATGCCGGGCATTCCGAAGGAATTCGCCGAGCACAAACTACACGTCCGAGAAGACGCAAAGCTAGTCAAACAACCCCTCCGCCGACTGTCGGAGGAGAAACGTAGGATTGTGGGAGAGGAGATAGCCCGGCTTCTGGCAGCCAGCTTCATTATGGAAGTTTTCTTTCCAGAGTGGCTCGCCAACCCGCTCCTCGTGCTAAAGAAAAACAACAAGTGGCGCATGTGTATAGACTACACGAGCCTCAACAAGGCCAGCCCCAAAGATCCATTTGCCCTACCAAGGATTGACCAAGTGATAGACTCCACGGCCTGATGCGAGCTGTTGAGTTTCTTGGATGCTTACTCAGGGTATCACCAGATAAAGTTAAATCCGGCAGACCGCCTGAAGACCGCCTTCATCACGCCATTTGGAGCCTTTTGCTACCTGACTATGACATTCGGCTTGAGAAATGCCGGTGCCACTTTTCAGCGTTGCATGCAGAAGTGCCTCCTCAAGCAACTCGGCAGAAATGCCCACGTCTACGTAGACGACATTGTGGTGAAGACGGAGAAGCGCGGCACCTTGCTGGAAGACCTCAAGGAAACATTTGAGAACCTACGGCGGTTCCAAATCAAGCTTAACCCCGAGAAATGCGTGTTCGGAGTACCAGCCGGCCAGCTCCTAGGCTTCCTGGTCTCCGAACGCGGCATCGAATGCAACCCAGTAAAGATCAAGGCCATTGAGAGAATGGTGATTCCCACCAAGCTTCGAGACATCCAGAAGTTCACCGGGTGCTTGGCCTCCATAAACCGCTTCATCAGCCGGCTCAGAGAGAAATCTCTCCCCCTCTATCGCCTCATGAAGAAGACCACTCACTTTGAGTGGAATGACCAAGCCGACCAAGATTTCCACGAGCTGAAGAAGATGCTGCCCACACCGCCAGTCCTGGCGGCGCCGACTGAGAAAGAGCCCATGCTCCTCTACATTGCCGCAACCAGCCGGGTGGTCAGCACCATCATCGTAGTCCAACGTCCAGAAGAAGGCCGAGCCCAGCCGGTCCAAAGGCCAGTGTCCTATTTGAGCGAGGTGCTGTCTACCTCGAAGAAGAACTACCCGCACTACCAGAAGATGTGCTACCGCGTGTATTTCGCTGCCAAGAAGCTGAAGCCCTACTTCCAAGAGCATCCCATCACGGTTGTATGCACCGCCCCGCTAGCCGAGATCATAGGCAGCCGGGATGCATCCGGCTGGGTGGCGAAATGGGCCATCGAGATGGCCCCTTATGCGATCTTCTACCAGCCTCGCACCGCCATCAAATCCCAAGCATTGGCCGACTTCCTCGTCGACTGGGCCGAGACCCAGTGCCTGCCGCCGGCTCCCGACTCCACTCATTGGCGCATGCACTTCGATGGGTCCAAGATGCGCACCGGCTTGGGAGCCGGCATCGTCCTCACCTCTCCCAAAGGCGACAAGCTCAGATACACGCTGCAAATCCACTTTGCCGCCTCCAACAACGTGGCCGAGTACGAGGCACTCATACACGGGCTCCGGCTTGCCAAAGAACTCGGCATTCGCCGGATCCTATGTTATGGCGACTCGGACTTGGTGGTCCAGCAATCATCCGGCGACCGGGATGCCAAGGACGCAAATATGGCAAGCTACCGCTTCCTCGTTCAGCAAATAAGTGGGTATTTTGAAGCATGCGAGTTCCTCCACGTACCGCGAGCCGACAACAAGCCAGCTGATGCTCTGGCTCGAATAGGCTCCACCCGGCAAGCAATACCAACCGGCGTCTCTCTACAACGCCTCCTCAAGCCGTCTATCAAGCCGTCTCCAGAGTTCGATTCCATCTTCATGCCGCCTGACCCCGATGCGGCCGGGTCCGGCTCGAAGAACCAAGCAGGTGGCCCGGGGACTTCGATAGTCGGCAAGGGGGTATCAGCAGGCGGCTCGGGGACTTCCGTAGTTACGCCCGACCCGGGGACTGCCTCACCCGGCTCCTTCGATCCGTGTTTTGGGCAAGGCTAATTTAGCAGGCGTTAAAGATTAGGACCTGACCCTCCACCCCGTTGGGCGGTTTACCCTTGCGGCGCTGACCGTTATCCTCGGCATTGGTGTTAGCCACAAAGTCTAAGCTATTGTCTGCCTTGCGCTTACCATTGTTCCCATGACCTGCCGGATTATGCTGCTGCCCCTTGGCATTGCTGTTCTTTTTCCCCTTCCCTGGCTTGTCTTCCTCAGACTCAGGGTCTTTGGTACTATCTAAATCGGCATATTTCACCAAAGCAGCCATAAGGGTCGACATGTCATTACAGTGATGTTTGAGCCTTCCCAACTTTAGTTTTAATGGCATAAACCGTCAATTTCCTTCCAATGTCAAAACTGTTGTATACGCGTTGATGTGGTCTGACGAATGCAGAATAGTTGAGACTCGCTTCACCCAATGGGTTGTAGACTCCCCATCCTCTTGAACACAAGTAGCCAGGTCCACAATCGACATAGGCTGCTTACACATATCCTTAAAATTCTGGATAAACCGATTTTTTAACTTGGCCCACGACCCAACAGAGTTAGCATAAGCTCTTTAACCAAGTACGAGCTGTCCCCTCCAACATCATGGTGAAGTACTTAGCACACATCGCTTCATCCACATCCTGCATCTCCATCGCCATCTCATAACTCTCAACCCATGATTCAGGGGGTAAATCGGCATTGTAATTGGGCACCTTACGAGGGCCTTTAAAATCTTTGGGTAGTCGCACGTTACACAAAGCGGGGGTGAGAAATGGCACCCGTAAAGAATTGAAGACCACACCTAGCTCCACTGAAGCGGTAGGACGAGCTGCATGTTGTGCTGCCTCCGTCCGGTTTATCACTGGCTGGTTACTGGTTCCTGCTGCTGGCATGTTGAAGAGGTTTCTTGGCTCATAACCCAGCGGGAGGTGCGACCGGTATCTCCTCCTCATGACATCATCTGAGGCACTCTGATCCAGCCTAAGCCGGTAGGCCTGAGCTTCTAACTCGGCCCGTTTTGTAGCCATCCTGGCGTTCTCTGCTGCCAGGTCCACTTTAGCCCGAGTTATCTGATCTTTCACCTTTGCAATCTCCGTGTTGTGCTGATCTTGGTTTGCTGCATCCACCTCTGCTGCCAGCAATCTTGCTAAAGCATCGAACAAGTCAGACAAAACCTGAGCCAGAGGCGGCGTAGAGCCCCCTGCCCCTGCCGGCGCTGCCGTTGCTGAACCGGAGATCATTGCCGCAGCTGTAGAAGAGTGCTGTGTTAGCTGTGTACCGGCCATGAAGACCGCGACCCGGTTTGGCAGATCAAGGGGGTCCGGAATACTGTTGCCATCGGAACCTCCACTAATCCGACCATCCTGTAACTGGTATAGCGACTCGGTCTCTCCGGTTGAAGACTCGTCATCGGAGCAGACAACGGTTTCGCCACCAGATACCGATCCATCCACATATTCCGCTTCGTGGATGACACCTATGAAGACATGCCTTATGGCGGGCTGAACCGGGGCAGAGCTTGCACGCTGAGCCGTCTCGGGCCCGGTTCGCCGATCTTGCCGATGAAGACGTGAATTCCACCAAAGGGGACCTAATACGTCTCCAACATATCTATAATTTTTGATTGCTCCATGCTATATTATCTACTGTTTTGGACATTATTGGGCCTTATTATCCACTTTTATATTATTTTTGGGACTAACCTATTAACCGGAGGCCTAGCCCATAATTGCTGTTTTTTTGCCTATTTTAGGCTTTCAAAGAAAAGGAATATCAAACGGAGTCCAACCGGAATGAAAACTTTGGGAACGTGATTTTCTCACGGACCATGATCCAGGAGACTTGGACCCTACGTCAAGAAACAAAGGAGGAGGCCACGAGGTAGGGGGGCGCGCCCATCCCCCAGCCGCGCCCTCCACCCTTGTGGGCCCCCTATTGCTCCACCGACGTACTCCTTCCTCCTATATATACCTACGTACCCCCAAACGATCAGATACGGAGCCAAAAACCTAATTCCACCGCCACAACTTTCTGTATCCACGAGATCTCATCTTGGGGCCTGTTCCGGAGCTCTGCCGGAGGGGGTATCCATCACGGAGGGCTTCTACATCAACACCATAGCCCCTCCGATGAAGTGTGAGTAGTTCACCTCAGACCTACGGGTCCATAGTTATTAGCTAGATTCTTCTCTTTTTTTGGATCTCAATACAATGTTCTTCCCCTCTCCTGTGGAGATCTATTCATTGTAATCTTCTTTTTGCGGTGTGTTTGTTGAGATCGATGAATTGTGGGTTTATGATTAAGTCTATCTTTGAACAATATTTGAATCTTCTCTGAATTCTTTTATGTATGATTGGTTATCTTTGAAAGTCTCTTTGAATTATCAGTTTGGTTTGGCCTACTAGATTGATCTTTCTTGCAATGGGAGAAGTGCTTAGTGTGGGAGTCCTGGATTAGGGGGTCTCCGGACAGCCAGACTATATCCTTTGGCCGGATTGTTAGACTATGAAGATACAAGATTGAAGACTTCGTCTCGTGTCCGGATGGGACTCTACTTGGCGTGGAAGGCAAGTTAGGCAGTACGGATATGGAAATCTCCTCCTTTGTAACCGACCTTGTGTAACCCTAACCCTCTCCGATGTCTATATAAACCAGAGGGTTTTAGTCCGTAGGACACAACAACTACAACATACAATCGTACCATAGGCTAGCTTCTAGGGTTTAGCATCTCTGATCTCGTGGTAGATCTACTCTTGTACTGCCCATATCATCAATATTAATCAAGTAGGACATAGGGTTTTACCTCCATCAAGAGGGCCCGAACCTGGATAAAACATTGTGTCCCCTGCCTCCTGTTACCATCTGGCCTAGACGCACAGTTCGGGACCCCCTATCCGAGATCCGCCGGTTTTGACACCGACATTGGTGCTTTCATTGAGAGTTCCTCTGTGTCGTCGCCGTTAGGCTTGATGTCTCCTACTATCATCGATAGCGATGCAGTCCAGGGTGAGACTTTTCTCCCAGGACAGATCTTCCTGTTCGGCGGCTTTGCATTGTGGGCCAATTCGCTTGGCCATCTAGAGCAGATCGAAAGTTACGCCCCTGGCCATCAGGTCAGGTTTGGAAGCTTAAACTACATGGACGATGTCCGCGGAGACTTGATCTTCGACGGATTCAAGCCTCTGCCTTGTGTGTCACACGATCACGATGAGTATGATTTAGCTCTACCATCGGACAGTGTTCAGGAAATCACACCGGCAGCCGCTCCGACCCTCAATTCGGAGCCAGTTGCGCCTTCCGTGGGCGGGTGGATGGACCCCGCCATGGAGGCCCTACCCTCAGCGGTGATCGAGCCGAATATCGACCTTACCTTGCACAAGAGCCGTGTTGATAAACCACCGGAACCTTCTCCGGCCACGGACTCCGAACCGCCTGCGCCCGTTCCTATCGAATCTGATTGGGTCCCGATCATGGAGTTTACCTCCGCGGATATTTTTCAGCACTCGCCCTTTGGCGACATACTGAACTCGTTAAGGTCTCTCTCCTTGTCAGGAGGATCCTGGTTGAACTATGTCCGGCAGGACTGGGATGCGGACGACGAAGAAATTCATGACCCACCCACCACCCACTTAGTAGCCACTGTCGATGACTTAACCGACATGCTCGACTTCGACTCCGAAGACATCGACGGTATGGACGACGATGCGGGAGACAAAGAGGAACCACTGCCTACAGGGCACTGGACGTCCACCTCATCACATGACATATACATGGTGGACACACCAAAGGAAAATGACGACGAGGAACGGAAGGACGTAACGAAGGCTTGTCCCCTTGAGAAGCAGTCAAAGCGGCGGCGTAAGGGCCGCCTCAAATCCCGCCTCAGCAGAAACAACGATCGTATAGACCCAGCGTTAGAGCAGGGAGAACCCTCGCCGGATCACGGCAATACGGAGAATCAAACCGAACAACCTGACTCTATCAAAGATAGTAGTCCGGACGACCTCACACAGGACAGACACCCGGAGCAACAAAATGCCCGTGAAAGGCTTATTGCCACCGCGAGGAGTCTAAAAAAGCAGAAGCAAAGACTCAAGGCTGCACAAGACACACTCCAAATCAGATGGAGTAAAGTACTCAACACAGCAGCGAAGTATGGTGGTAATCGCCCACCAAGAGCTACCCGAAACGGAAGTTGCTACCTGAATTCGATGAGGAGGCCCTAGATCCCCTGAAACCAAAAATTAAAACGGCCACCTGGCCGGATAGACGACCTCACGGCCAACATGGAGCGGCAAGCAATGCCGCACATAAGCCAATACACGATCCACGCGAGGGCTCGCATCAAAAGGACGAAGTAACTAGATCCATCTATGGACCACGCAAGCGCGCTCCAGCATACGATGCAACACACCAAACATATGAACACCACGGCACGCCCAGATACAGGGGCGCCGCACACCCCCTATGTTTCACCGATGAGGTGCTGGACCATGAATTTCCAGAGGGATTCAAACCCGTAAACATAGAGGCATACGACGGAACAAGAGACCCTGGGGTCTGGATTGAGGACTATATCCTCCACTTCCATATGGCTCGAGGAGATGATCTCCATGCCATTAAATATTTACCCCTCAAACTCAAAGGGCCAGCTCGGCACTGGCTTAAAAGCCTCCCCGAAAACTGCATCGGAAGCTGGGAAAAGCTCGAAGACGCTTTCCGGGCAAATTTTCAAGGGACTTATGTCCGACCTCCGGACGCGAACGATTTGAGTCATATAACTCAACAGCCCGGAGAGTCAACCCGAAAGCTCTGGAATAGGTTTCTTACTAAAAAGAACCAAATAGTCGACTGTCCGGACGCCGTAGCCTTGGCAGCTTTTAAGCATTGCGTCCGTGACGAATGGCTTGCCAGACACCTCGGCCAAGAAAAGCCGAGAACAATGGCAGCATTAACAAGCCTCATGACCCGCTTTTGTGCGGGTGAGGATAGCTGGCTAGCCAGATGCAGCACCAGTGACCCTAGTACATCCGAAGTTAGAGATGGAAATGGGAAATCACGTCGCAACAACAATAACAAACGCCGGAATAAAGAAGACAACACGAAGAGCACGGCAGTAAACGCCGGATTCAAAAGCTCTCGGCCAAGTCAGCGAAAGCCACCCTTTAAAGGCGCCAGAGACGAACTATCCAGCCTAAACAAAATTCTGGACCAAGTATGTCAGATCCATAGCACACCTGGTAAACCCGCTAATCATACCCACAGAGAATGTTGGGTCTTCAAGCAGTCCGGCAAGCTCAACGCCATACATAAGGGGGAGGATACACCAAGCGAAGACGAGGATGAGCTCCTCAAGCAAGACGCTGGGGAACAAAAGAAATTTCCACCAGAAGTCAAAACAGTAAACGTGTTACACGTGATCAAGGGGAGAAGCAAAGCGGCCCTCCCAGATAAATACGCCCAAGGGCCTCTCACCGTGAAATCCTGCCACTGGTCGTCTCAACCGATCACTTTCGACCATCGTGATTACTCAGCAAGTATCCGGCGGGCAGGATGGGCTGCCCTGGTATTAGACCCAATAATTGGCGGATACCACTTTACACAAGTCCTGATGGACGGTGGCAGCAGTTTAAACCTGATATACCAGGATACAATCTGCGAAATGGGGATAGACCCAACGAAAATTTGCCATAGCAACACTACCTTTAAAGGAGTAATGCCAGGCCCAGGGGCTCACTGCACGGGCTCCCTGCTACTAAAGGTTATATTCGGCTTCCCCGATAACTCCCGTAGCGAACATTTAACCTTCCACATCGCTCCGTTCCAAAGCGGTTATCAAGCACTACTTGGACGCGAAGCTTTTGCTCGCTTTAATGCAATACCGCATTACGCTTCCCTCACGCTCAAGATGCCTGGTCCACGTGGCATCATTACAGTGAACGGAAACATTAAGAGATCTTTGCGCGCCGAAGAGAATGCGCCTGCCTTGGCAGCCGCACACTAAAAACGGCCTCACCAACTAAAGCATTTGATAGGTCGTCAAGACCACGGACGTGGTTAGACGAGTCCAGCGCTGCTATATGTAATTTGTACCGGATTGATGGTCACACCCCTATTACAAATACAAGGGGGCTCAATGCGCGCAGACAAGTGGCAATTTCTACTCATTTTTAATTATACATGGTTTCTTTAAAAACTACCTTTTTGCACGACAACTTTTTCACCTAAGTTCCTATCTTTTACAGATTATCATCGTGCTACACCCGTCCAGGATACGACACAACGGAGACACAGGCGCAGACGTGCAGCAGGGACCTGCTCCAAGGATTCTTTTTAGATTAAGACCCTGCATAAACCTTTTTTACTGTCTCTTGTTGATACACATCCCTCGAATTCTCAGTACAATTGAGAAGGATGCTGACGTCTTGGCATGTGGCCACGTCAGAATAATGCACGTACCTGGACACAAGGGGCTTCTTACAAAGGGCACTATTTAGGCCCGGTTTATACCATAAAGACCGAATACCTTAGGGAGTGTTCGGCGTCACGAGTTTGGCCTTATATGCATCAGCTCCGAATCATTGTCTTTGGTCAAATGTTGGGTTTGCCCGGCTCATATGTTTTGGTGCCTTACATTCCACTTTATCGGCTAAGGCAGCACCAGGAGAACTACTGCGATTGTGCCCTGGTTCATCCGGACGAGCACCTCAATAGAGAAAGCCGAAAACTGACTATCATGATATAGCGTGAGACTGGTCAACCACTCGATGACCTATCGGAATGTTAGAATTCCTCCGCCTTAACGAAGGGCCATTTTCCGGCCAGGCATGTACGCACCCCGAGATTGGGAGAGTGCGGAGCCACCAGGGGCTATCTAGTAGCCCCACTGTCAAACTCCTATGGCTAAGTGAAAGTGTTAAAGCATTATAGTCCGGTTGCCTCGTTTGCTACGCCATCACCTCCTTAATAGGACCAAGACGTTGGTTAAGTGTGAACACACGTGTTTTGCAAGCACCTCCGCATTATATGCGTGGGGGTTGAAGCCGACGACTGCAATCTTTTAGGTTATACACATGTATACATAAATGGCCGCACAGGAGGCATCATATTACTTTTAGGCAAAAGTATAAACACAACCTTAATAAATTTCATAAAAACATTGAGTTTACAATGGGAATACATGTCACTCAAACATAATATTCTTCGAGCACTGGGACTCTATGAAATGAGCACCCTCGAGAACCTCTTCGAAATAGTGCTCGACAGCCACTCGGCCTATGGCCGAACCCTATGCCGCAATAGTGGTAGCATCCATATCTGCCCAGTATGCTTTAACACGGGCAAGGGCCATCCACGATCCTTCTATGCACGCCGACCTCTTCATCGCGTTGATGCGTGACACCGCACCAAGGAACTGCTGCACTAAGCTGAATTAGCTGTTCGGCTTTGGCTTCTCCGACCACAAATGATCTACGACGGACCTCATGGCAAGTCCGGACAACCTATTAAGTTCGGCCCATTCGGCTAGTCGATCAGTCAAGGGAAGCGGACGCTCTGGAACGTTAAATTGCAACCAAAACAGCTTGTCCACTTCACGATCTGTCTGATCTCGGAAGTATTCGACCGCATCAACAACGCTTGCCGCCAAGTCCATATATGCGTCTGCCGAACTCCACAGCCGATCCAGAGGGGCATACCGCGGATCTCCGAACTTCCTCTGCAGCAAAAAGTGCTTCCCAGCCGCAATATCCCCGGCTTCGCGCAGCTCCTCCTTCTTCGCCCTCATAGCAGAGCGAGTGTCTTTGGTCACCATCGTGGCCTTTTCAACATCCGCTGCCTTCACTCGGTTCTCCTTTTCAAGGAACTGGCAACGGTCGGCAGTGTCTTTTAATTCTACGGCCATCTTGGCCATCTTCTCTTTGCTTTCGCAATGCGCGGCCTTCTCGGCTCTTAACTCTTCGGCCGCCTTCAAAGCAGCCGCATTACTAACTCTTGCTTGTTCCTTGGCTCGGGCAAGTTCCGCCCGAAGGGTTTCCACTGTGGCAGCTCTGTCTGCAATCACAACATATTAAAGATACTGGCATCATGCTGCTCTTATTATGTAACATTCACCAGGAAAACATTACTTACCCTGTGACTCGTCAAGCCGCCTGTTAACAAGCTCGATGTCGGCGTATGCCGCATCTAGTTGCCACTTTAGTTCGGCAAACTCATGAGTCCGGCTAGCCACCGGAGCTCCCATTACCTGCACATTAAAGCGGTATGGTTATTGCCTGGGACTACGATCCTCTGTTCGCCGCCGTTCTCGACGACAACCAGAGTCTCAGGGGCTACTGTCTACACAGGGCACACCTAACATGTGCGGTACTATCAAAAGGTATATCATTTCACGTAGCTCAAAGCCCATCAGTAGACTCATAAAAGCTTCATGCAATCCGCTTTCGACGGATGAAATTCTTTCCATCACCGTACTCATTAATGTACGGTGTTCCTCTAAGATGGTTTCCCGCTCCAACAGCTCCCTCAGTATGTCCGACCGCATACCAGACGGTGCCGGACTCTTTTGTTTGCTCTCTTCAAGAGCCGGACGCTGAGGACTTTGGGTGGCTACAGGATTATCTTCTGGCCTCACCAGATCCGGAGAGTCCCTCCATGACGACACTTCAAGGTCACCCGCTTCTTGAGCGGAGGAGTCCGGGGGAGGCGTTTTGCTCTCCATCATCTCCGGAAGAAGATCCCCCGAAGATGAGCTCTGCTGAGAAGGGCTAAGATCCGAACTGCGAGATAAATACTTCAGTTATTTTCCTCAGAGGTAAGGTAATATATCTTCACTATTGAAGTACTTTCTAATTACTTACAGCTCGTTGGAGGGCTGATCCTCGCGCGGACTTTGTGCGGCAAAAGCACCCTCCAAGGCAGGACCCTCTAGTGGGGATTTCTTCTCCCATTTGGAAGCCTCGGTTTCCGGATCTTCAGAGGCAGTCCTCTTCCTTCCCTGAAGCGAGAGAAGGTCGGATTCTTCTCCTCGGTTATCCTCCTTCACGGAGGTGCTCATTCCCTCGGTTGGAATTGGTAGCGATGGGGGCCCGCTCTCGACCTCATCATTCCCCCTTTATCTTCCTTTGAGGGCTCCGGGCAGGGTGCTAGCTCGAGCATCTTTTCCAGTACGGGATTCTCCAAACCCTCAGGAAGGGGGTCCGAACACCGAATCATCTTCGCCTTTGTTAGCCAGTCCTGGTCAAAGGGTGACTTCTCAGAATGACGTCATGGTAAATAAAAGACGGTGTGTTCGGCCAAAGGATTACTTACTTGGTCGACGGTACGGTTGCTGCTTAGGCCCACGTCCTCGGTAGTATCCGGACACTCTATTTGGGGTCCGAAGAATGATTTGTACATCTCCTCGTGCGTCAGGCTGAGGAAATTCTGAATTGTACGCGGCCCTTCTGGGTTGAACTCCCACATGCGGAGGGGCCAGCGTTTGCATGGCTGGATTCGTCAAACCAGCATTACTTGCATTACCATAATCAAACTGAAATCTCCTTCAAAGAGATTTTGGATGCGGCTTTGCAGTACAGGCACGTCGTTGGCGGGACCCCAGCTCAGCCCTCTGCTAATCCATGACATCAGTTGTGGTGGAGGGCCCGAGCGGAAAGGAGGGCAGCCACCCACTTGGCACTTCTGGGAGCCGTGATGTAAAAGCACTCTTGTTGCCATAATCCGGACACCTCTGGAAAGGAACCTTTCAACCATGGAGCTCCGGCCATCTTGCTTATTGACGCGCCTCCGCACGCTGCATGTTGCCCCTCGATCATCTTCGGCTTCACTTCAAAGGTCTTGAGCCACAGGCCGAAGTGAGGGGTAATGCAGAGGAAGGCCTCACACACGACAATAAATGTCGAGATTTGGAGAACGGAGTCCGGGGCTAGATCATGGAAGTGTAGCCCGTAGTAAAACATCAAACCCCTTACGAAGGGATCCAGAGTGAGGCCTAGACCTCAGAGGAAGTGGGAGATGAACACAACGTCTTCGTTGGGTTCAGGAGTAGGGACAACCTGCCCTCGGGCAAGCAGCCGATGCAAAACCTCGGCGGTCAGGTATCTAGCCTCCCTCAACTTCTTGATGTCTTCTTCCGTAACGAAGGAGGGCATCCATCGGCCTTGAAGACTAGATCCGGACATGATTGAAGGTTCGGAGAACCTGACCTGGGATTCGGGTGTTAGAACTCGAGGCGGGGGAAGGGTTCGATTGAGCACGGGAGGGAAAAGTAAAAGCCTTGTCTCTTTATAAAGAGGGTGAATATCAAGCGTCCTCTCCGTAGCCGTTTGGACTTGCCTATAATCTAGGAGTCCTAGACACGGTTGGGTTACCCACGACCGTATTAATGAGAATCCTGTAATTATGGGAACACGATATCTACTTTGACAAGACGTGTCAAGAAGCCGCCTCGCGTTATGTGCGGAGTTGGTTGAGGAAAAATGGTTCGAACAAGCACCGAGCCATGGCATGATGTCATGTTGCCAAAACGTGTCAGCAGATTAAAGATTTGTGGAAATATTATTCTCTCTACAGTGGTATGTGGAACTTGTTTTGCAGGGTCGGACACTATCCTTATATTCAAAATTCTTCCGTGGTGTATTCGGAGGAGGAACCCGCCTTGCAACGCCGAAGACAATACTGCGCGCCGGACTCATCGTCATTGAAAGCCTGGTTTAGGGGCTACTGTGGGAGTCCTGGATTAGGGGGTCTCCGGACAGCCGGACTATATCCTTTGGCCGGACTGTTAGACTACGAAGATACAAGATTGAAGACTTCGTCTCGTGTCCAGATGGGACTCTACTTGGCATGGAAGGCAAGCTAGGCAGTACGGATATGGAAATATCCTCCTTTGTAATCGACCTGGTGTAACCCTAACCCTCTTCGGTGTCTATATAAACCGGAGGGTTTTAGTCCGTAGGACACAACAACTACAACATACAATCATACCATAGGCTAGCTTCTAGGGATTAGCCTCTCTGATCTCGTGGTAGATCTACTCTTGTACTACCCATGTCATCAATATTAATCAAGCAGGACATAGGGTTTTACCTCCATCAAGAGGGCCCGAACCTAGGTAAAACATTGTGTCCCCTGCCTCCTGTTACCATCCGGCCTAGATGCACAGTTCGGGACCCCCTACCCGAGATCCGCCGGTTTTGACACCGACACTTAGCTTTGGGTTCAATCTTACGGTGTCCTTTCCCAGTGACAGTAGGGGCAGCAAGGCACGCATTGTATTGTTGCCATCGAGTATAACAAGATGGGGTTTTCATCATATTGCATGAGTTTATCCCTCTACATCATGTCATCTTGCTTAAGGCGTTACTCTGTTTCCATGAACTTAATACTCTAGATGCATGCTGGATAGCGGTCGATGAGTGGAGTAATAGTAGTAGATGTAGGCAGGAGTTGGTCTACTTGTCTCAGACGTGATGCCTATATACATGATGATACCTAGATATTCTCATAACTATGCTCAATTCTGTCAATTGCTCAACAGTAATTCGTTCACCCACCGTAAAATGCCTATGCTCTTGAGAGAAGCCACTAGTGAAACCTATGGCCCCCGGGTCTATCTTCATCATATTAATCTTCCAATACTTAGTTATTTCCTTTGCTTTTTACTTTGCTTTTATTTTACTTTGCATCTTTATCACAAAAATACCAATAATATTATCTTATCATATCTATCAGATCTCACTCTCGTAATTGGCCATGTAGGGATTGACAACCCCTTATCGCGTTGGTTGCGAGGATTTATTTTTTTTGTGCAGGTATGAGGGACTCACACGTAGCCTCCTACTGGATTGATACATTGGTTCTCAAAAACTGAGGGAAATACTTACGCTACTTTGCTGCATCGTCCCTTCCTCTTCGGGGAAACCAACACAGTGCTCAAGAGGTAGCAAGAAGGATTTCAAGCGCCATTGCCGGGGAGGTTCGCGCAAGTCAATATTTGACTCCCAACAACGAGCCATTTCTGGCGCCGTTGCCGAGGAGTCTATGCAAAAGTCAATATACCAAGTACCCATCACAATCCTTATCTCCCGCATTACATTATTTGCCATTTGCCTCTCGTTTTCCTCTCCCCCACTTCACCCTTGCCGTTTTATTCGCCCTCTCTCTCTATCCTCCCTCTCTTTCTATATTTGTCTCTTTTTGCTCGCTTGCTTTTTGTTTGCTTGTGTGTTGGATTGCTTTCTTGTCACGTTGGCTCAAGATAACACTAAATTGTGTGACTTTACCAATACCAACAACAATGATTTTATTAGCACTCCGATTGCTCCTCTTACCGATGCTGAATCTTGTGAATTCAATGCTGCCTTGTTAAATCTTGTCATGAAAGATCCGTTTTCCGGCCTTCCTAGTGAAGATGCCGCTACCCATCTAAATAGCTTCGTTGATTTGTGTGATATGCAAAAGAATAAAGATGTGGATAACGATATTGTTAAATTGAAGCTATTTCCTTTTTCGCTTAGAGATCATGCTAAAGCTTGGTTTTCGTCTTTGCCTAAAAATAGTATTGATTCATGGAATAAGTGCAAAGATGCTTTTATCTCTAAGTATTTTCCTCCCGCTAAGATCATCTCCCTTAGAAACGATATTATGAATTTTAAGCAACTTGATCATGAACATGTTGCACAAGCTTGGGAGAGGATGAAATTAATGATACGTAATTGCCCTACTCATGGTTTCAATTTGTGGATGATTATACACATTTTTTATGCTGGATTGAATTTTGCTTCTAGAAATCTTTTAGATTCGGCCATGGGAGGCACTTTTATGGAAATCACTTGAGGAGAAGCTACTAAACTCCTAGATAATATTATGGTTAATTATTCTCAATGGCATACTGAAAGATCTACTAATAAAAAGGTGCATGCGATAGAAGAAATTAATGTTTTGAGTGGAAAGATGGATGAGCTTATGAAATTATTTGCTAGTAAAAGTGTTTCTTCTGATCCTAATGATATGCCCTTGTCTACTTTTATTGAGAATAATAATGAATCTATGGATGTGAATTTTGTTGGTAGGAACAATTTTGGTAACAATGCGTATAGAGGAAATTTTAATCCTAGGCCTTATCCTAGGCCTTATCCTAGTAATCCCTCTAATAATTATGGTAATTCCTACAACAATTCTTATGGAAATTATAATAATATTCCCTCTAATTTTGAATCTAATATTAAATAATTTATTACTTCGCAAAAGAATTTCAATGCTTTGATTGAAGAAAAAATGCTTAATATTGATGAGTTAGCTAGGAATGTTGATAGAATTTCTCTTGATGTTGATTCTTTGAAACTTAGATATATTCCACCTAAGCATGATATCAATGAGTTGCTCAAAGCCATGAGAATTTCCATTGATGACTGCAAAGAAAGAACCGCTAGGATGCGTGCTAAGATAGATGCCTTTATAAGAGTGTGTTCTTCTAGTCCCTATGAAAATAAAGATGAAGATCTAAAAGTTATTGATGTGTCCCCTATTAAATCTTTGTTTTACAATATGAATCCAAATAATGATGGGACTGAATATGATCCACCTTTACCTAGAAGGCGTTCCAAAAATTCAGAGTTTTTAGATCTTGATGCTAAAATTGATAAAAGTGGGATTGAAGAAATTAAAACCCTAGATGTTGCTAAACCCACTATTTTGGATTTCAAGGAATTTAATTATGAAAATTTCTCTATGATTGATTGTATTTCCTTGTTGCAATCCATGCTAAATTCTCCTCACGCTTATAGTGAAAATAAAGCGTTCACTAAACATATTGTTGATGCCTTGATACAATCTTATGAAGAAAAACTTGAGTTAGAAGTTTCTATCCCTAGAAAACTTTATGATGACTGGGAACCAACTATTAAAATTAAGATTAAAGATCATGAGTTCTATGCTTTATGTGATTTGGGTGCTATTGTTTCCACAATTCCAAAGACTTTGTGTGATTTGTTAGGTTTCCGTGATTTTGATGATTGCTCTATAAACTTGCACCTTGCGGATTCCACTATTAAGAAACTTATGGGAAGAATTAATGATGTTCTTATTGTTGCAAATAGGAATTATGTGCCCGTATATTTTATTGTTCTTAACATAGATTGCAATCCTTCATGTCCTATTATTCTTGGTAGACCTTTCCTTAGAACGATTGGTGCAATTATTGATGTGAAGGAAGGAAATATTGGATTCCAATTTCCGTTAAGGAAAGGCATGCAACACTTTCCTAGAAAGAAAATTAAATTACCTTATGAATCTATTATGAGAGCCACTTATGGATTGCTTACCAAAGATGGCAATACCTAGATCTATCCTTGCTTTTTATGCCTAGCTAGGGGTGTTAAACGATAGTGCTTGTTGGGAGACAACACAATTTTGTTTTTATTCCTTGCTTTTTTCTCCTGTTTAGTAATAAATAATTTATCTAGCCTCTGTTTAGGTTGTGTTTTTTGTGTTTAATTAGTGTTTGCGCCAAGTAGAACCGTTGGGAAGACTTGGGTAAAAAACAGAAACTTTAGCGCTCACGAGAACTGCTTCCATTTTTATTTGGAAAGTGCTATTTAGTTAATTATTTTTTAAGATGATTAATAGATAAATTCCTCACGTTCAGCAATTTTTTTTAGAATTTTTGGGGTTCTAGATCTTGTGCTAGCTACAGATTACTATAGACTGTTCTGTTTTTGACAGATTCTGTTTTTCATGTGTTGTTTGCTTATTTTGATGAATCTATGGCTAGTAAAATAGTTTATGAACCATAGAGAAGTTGGAATACAGTAGGTTTAACACCAAAATAAAGATGAGTTCATTACAGTACCTTGAAGTGGTCTTTTATTTTCTTTCGCTAACCGAGCTCACGAGATTTTCTATTTTAAGTTTTGTGTTGTGAAGTTTTCAAGTTTTGGGTAAAGATTTGATGGATTATGGAACAAGGATTGGCAATAGCCTAAGCTTGGGGATGCCCATGGCACCCCCAAGATAATCTAAGGACATCTAAAATCCAAAGCTTGGGGATTCCCCGGAAGGCATCCCCTCTTTTCGTCTACTTCTATCGGTAACTTTACTTGGAGCTATATTTTTATTCACCACATGAAATGTGTTTTTCTTGGAGCGTCTTGTATGATTTGAGTCTGCTTTTTAGTTTATCACAGTCATCCTTTCTGTACACACCTTTTTGAGAGAGCCATACATTATTTGGAATTTGTTAGAATACTCTATGTGCTTCGCTTATATCATTTGAGTTATATAGTTTTGCTCTAGTACTTCACTTATATATTTTAGAGCACAGTGGTGGATTTGTTTTATAGAAACTATTGATCTCTCATGCTTCACTTAGATTATTTTGAGAGTCTTAAATAGCATGGTAATTTTCTTAAATAATCCTAATATGCTAGGTATTCAAGATTAATAATTTTTTTCTTATGAGTGTTTTGAATACTAAGAGAAGTTTGGTGCTTGATGATTGTTTTGAGATATGGAGGTAATAATATCAAAGTCGTGCTAGTTGAGTAGTTGTGAATTTGAGAAATGCTTGTGTTAAAGTTTGCAACCCGTAGCATGCACGTATGGTAAACGTTATGTAACAAATTTGAAACATGAGGTGTTTTTTTATTGTCCTCCTTATGAGTGGCGGTCGGGGACGAGTGATGGTCTTTTCCTACCAATCTACCCTCCTTATATCTTCCTCAAAACAGCCACCATACCTACCTACTATGACATTTCCATGGCCATTCCGAGATATATTGCTATGCAACTTTCTACCATTCCGTTTATCATGACACATTCATCATTGTCATATTGCTTAGCATGATCATGTAGTTGACATAGTATTTGTGGAAAAGCCACCGTTCATAATTCTTTCATACATGTCACTCTTGGTTCATTGCATATCCAGGTACACCGCCGGAGGCATTCATATAGAGTCATATCTTGTTCTAAGTATCGAGTTGTAATTCTTGAGTTGTAAATAAATAGAAGTGTGATGACCATCATTCATAGAGCATTGTCCTAAAAAAAGAGAAAGGCCAAATAAAAAAAAGGGGAAGGCCAAAAATATATAAAAAAAGGGACAATGCTACTATCCTTTGCCACACTTGTGCTTCAAAGTAGCACCATGATCTTCATGATAGAGAGTCTCTTGTTTTGTCACTTTCATATACTAGTGGGAATTTTTCATTATAGAACTTGGCTTGTATATTCCAACAATGGGCCTCCTCAAGTGCCCTAGGTCTTCGTGAGCAAGCAAGTTGGATGCACACCCACTTAGTTTCTTTTGTTGAGCTTTCATACATTTATAGCTCTAGTGCATCCGTTGCATGGCAATCCCTACTCCTTGCATTAACATCAATCAATGGGCATCTCCATAGCCCATTGATTAGCCTCATTGATGTGAGACTTTCTCCTTTTTTGTCTTCTCCACATAACCCCCTCATTATATTCTATTCCACCCATAGTGCTATATCCATGGCTCGCGCTCATATATTGCGTGAAAGTTTATAGGTTTGAGATTACTAAAGTATGAAACAATTGCTTGGCTTGTCATCGGGGTTGTGCATGATGAGAGCATTCTTGTGTGATGAAAATGGAGCATGACTAAACTATATGATTTTCTAGGGATGGACTTTCTTTGGCCATGTTATTTTGAGAAGACATAATTTCTTAGTTAGTATGCTTGGAGTATTATTATTTTTATGTCAATATGAACTTTTGTCTTGAATCTTTCGGATCTGAATATTCATACCATAATTAAGAAGAATTACATTAAAATTATGCCAAGTAGCACTCCACATAGAAAATTCTGTTTTTATCATTTACCTACTCAAGGACGAGCAGGAATTAAGCTTGGGATGCTTGATACGTCTCCAACGTATCTATAATTTTTGATTGGTCCATGCTATATTATCTACTGTTTTGGACATTATTGGGCTTTATTATCCACTTTTATATTATTTTTGGGACTAACCTATTAACCGGAGGCCCAGCCCAGAATTGCTGTTTTTTTTGCCTATTTTAGGGTTTCTAAGAAAAGGAATATCAAACGGAGTCCAAACGGAATGAAACCTTCGGGAACGTGATTTTCTCACCGAACATGATCCAGGAGACTTGGACCCATGTCAAGAAACAAAGGAGGAGGCCATGAGGTAGGGGGGTGCGCCTACCCCCCAGGCGCGCCCTCCACCCTCGTGGGCCCCCTGTTGCTCCACCGACGTACTCCTTCCTCCTATATATACCTACGTACCCCCAAATGATCAGATACGGAGCCAAAACCCTAATTCCACCACCGCAACTTTCTGTATCCACGAGATCCCATCTTGGGGCCTGTTCCGGAGCTCCGCCGGAGGGGGTATCCATCATGGAGGGCTTCTACATCAACACCATAGCCCCTCCGATGAAGTGTGAGTAGTTCACCTCAGACCTACGGTTCCATAGTTATTAGCTAGATGGCTTCTTCTCTCTTTTTGGATCTCAATACAATGTTCCCCCCTCTCTTGTGGAGATCTATTCGTTGCAATCTTCTTTTTGCGGTGTGTTTGTTGAGACCGATGAATTGTGGTTTATGATCAAGTCTATCTTTGAACAATATTTGAATCTTCTCTGAATTCTTTTATGTATGATTGGTTATCTTTGCAAGTCTCTTCGAATTATTAGTTTGGTTTGGCCTACTAGATTGATCTTTCTTGCAATGGGAGAAGTGCTTAGCTTTGGGTTCAATCTTGCGGTGTCCTTTCCCAGTGACAGTAGGGGCAGCAAGGCACATATTGTATTGTTGCCATCGAGGATAACAAGATGGGGTTTTCACCATATTGCATGAGTTTATCCCTCTACATCATGTCATCTTGCTTAAGGCGTTACTCTGTTTTCATGAACTTAATGTCGGATTTCGGGTTCCGGCAGACCCTTGAGGTTTGAACACTGGGGTGCGCATGGAGATCTCTCCCCCACCGATCTACGTCCAATCTCCTCGCGTGATCTAAGATGGAAACAATGAACAACACAAGGGACACGAGGTTTATACTGGTTCAGGCCACCGTTGTGGTGTAATACCCTACTCCAGTGTGTGGCGTGGTGGATTGCCTCAGGGGCTGATGATGAATAGTACAAGGGAAGAACAGCCTCGTGAGAGGTGTTCTTGAGCTGATGCGATGAACTGTTTGGGTGAGTCCAGTCGCCTATCTTTCTCTCTGCTAGGGCTCTACCAGATCTCTCGCTCCCTCTTCTACTTTGTGGTGGCTGGCTCTATTTATAGAGGCCTTGGGCCTCTCCCCAAATAATGAGCGGGAAGGACGCCAACAATTGGCCATTTTGAAGGGGAGCATCTAGTACAAGTTATCCTGACCAAAGGTGGTCTTCGGCTGCCAAAAGTACTGGTGATGATGCCATCTTGGGCTCCACGGTGACCTCCGTCCTGCCGCTCTGCTGGTCTTGGTCTCGTTGCACCGGAATGGTAACCTTTGCCTGATGCCTTTGCCTGTGCTTGCCCCCTTTGCACCAAAGGGGAAACAAGGACACTGCACGGGCCGACGCCCGCCTGGCACCCGCCTGGTCTCGATCATCATGGCTTGCGTCACGGGCTTCTCACGAGGTACCCCTGCCTTGATTTCTCCGCCTCCTCGCGAGCCTGTCCGATGAGGCTGCCTCTGAGGAAGCTTCCGATCGTCCGCCCCGCGAGGCTTGGCCCCTCGCGAGGGTCTTGAGCTTGAGCTGATGAAGATGGGCCGCGCTGGGCCCCCACTTGAGCCACGCTGCAGGCCGCAGGCAGGCAAGTCTGGGGACCCCTGTTCCTAGAACGCCGACAGTAGCCCCCGGGCCCAAGGCGCGCCCGGGCTTGGCCTGGCGGGGAAGCGAAGGGGTAAGCGTGAAGCGCCATGGGCCCCAACAACCTGCGGCCTTGGGTGCCGCGTGGCGGTTGACTGAACGTGGGCGTCTGCGCTTCCCCACGATGCCTCGGCAGCCGCACAACTTGACAAGTCCCTGCATGCAGAGAGACCGGTCATGATTTCCTGCGATCGTGGTGCTCGGCGGTTGGTCTCCTCCGGCTATAAGTACGGGGCTGCGTGAGCCCCTTCAGCCCGTCCCTTCTTGCTGCTCCTTTTCTTCTTCTTGGCTACTCGCCGTTCCCATGGCTCCAAAGAGATTCTCGGCCGCGGAGAAAGTAAAGGCCCGCCAGGAAGGGCCTGACTCCCCCCCGACCAAGCGCAACCGAGGCCGCCCTCGCAAGTATACCACGGTCCCCATGGTGGCCTCCCGCGGCCATGGAGGCGGTTCCCTGCGCGGTGGTGAGCGCCCGGTTGCCGACGGGGGGCACGCCGTGGGTGTGCGTCCCCCTAGGCCACGCTTTCGCTCTGCGGAGGTGCTGCCAGAGTTCGTCGTGTGGTCGGCGGACCCATCCAGCACCCGACTCCAGCTACCCCATTTCTTCGTAGATGAACTGCCGGCCAGGGCTCGGTGCGGCTTCTAGCTCCAGGCAGACGGCTGCTGCAGCAGGGCCTCCTGGGCTTCGCTGGAGGTCTCCGTTTCTGGGAACGGGCCCTGACACGCGGCTGGCAAATGTTTGCCCGCACGCGCGGCCTGGGCCGGTGGTGCACCCTGTACTTCAAGTTTGATGGCGACGCCACCCTCTACGTGAGGGTGTTCGGGGAAGATGGTCGCCGTGCAGGGTGCTGCCCTGAAGACGACGACCGCGGCCGCCTGCCCAGCCCCGGCACTGAACAGGTTGAAGATGGTGCCTGGCGTACAGGCGGCGGTGCTCGGGGTTCGCTGAGCTTCGGCGACCCCCTCTCAGGCAGCAGCTCCTCCAGCGGTGGCCGCGACCAGCCCCCGCGCCGTCGCGCCCGCCTGGGTGAAGGTAGCGGGTCGGCCCGCCGTCGTGCCCCGGTGAAGCGAGAGGAGGGGTCCGCCTGAGCCCCAGGAGCAGCTCGGGCCTTTGCTGTGGGTTGGTGCAGGACGAATCGCGCCCATTTTGTTTTCCTTCTTTTCCTGCGCAGAAATAGAAAGTAATGTAGGGCCCCGCGGGGGCGTGTTAGAACTGCTGCTGTTTAACCATCGCGCTGCTTCCGCTATTTCTACGCTGTGTTTCCGCGCCATGCTCCCATGTGCGGGAACTATTTTAGCTCGGTGGGGCTTGACGCGGTCCTCGCCTCCCGAGGCCGTAGCCTCGTCGTGTGCTTCGTGCCCTGCAAGGATTAGTAGGAGGGTAACTTACGGTCTTGGTTGTGGGGCGATCGGCCCAGGTCCTGCGCTCGTGTCGCGATGCCCGTGGGGCACGGACTGGGAGGGGCGCTCCCGCAGGGGACTCGGATAGGAAAGCTCCAAACATCGGGGCAGAAAACAATCGCGAGGGCGCCCGCGAACCTCCCTCGCGAGACTTGTGTGAGAGAAAATGAGGCAAGCGAGTGAGAAAGATAAAGATTCACAAGCCAGGAACGTCAACAACTTCGATAAAACTTCAAATGGGAATAAACAAGCCAACTACAGAAAGCAAATGGAAAAGCCGCGTCCGGCACCTATTCTAGTCTTCGACGTCTTCTCACCAGAGCGGAGCTAAGTGCTACCATTGGGCATGGCCGGGAGCCCCCGAGGCCCGAGGGCGGCACTCCGGAGACTCTGGGGCTTGTACAGCCCCACTCATTATTACGTGAGAGTGTCACGGGCGGCGAGCTTCACAGGCTTTGGCCTTCTTCACAGGCACCGGGCCTTTCCCAAAACACGGTAGCTTCACAGGCATTTGCCTTCTTCACAGGCACCGGGCCTTTCCCAAAACGCATCAGCTTCACATGCATTTGCCTTCTTCACAGGCACAGTGCCTTTCCCAAAACGCGGCAGCTTCACAGGCATTTGCCTTCTTCATAGGCACCGGGCCTTTCCTAGGTGCTAGGCCTCGCTCAGGGATAGAACCTCCGGAGATGTTGAATGTTCCACGCGTTCTGGATGGGTACCCCCTTCGTGGTCTCCAAGCGCGCGGAGCCAGGCCTGGAGACATGAACAACCTTGAATGGGCCCTCCCACATGGGAGAGAGCTTGTGCAGCCCCTCCCTAGAGAGAACCCGTCTGAGTACGAGATCCCCTACCTCAAGAGTTCTGGGGCGGATGTTGCAGCAGTGGTATCGTCCCAGCGCCTGTTGATACCTTGCCACTCGCAGTGCGGCTTCTCGGCAGTGTTCCTCCCCCAGCACGAGATCCATCCCCCGCATGGCGTCCTACTGCATCTCGTCGAACACCAGGACCCGTGCGGAGCGATGCCTGACCTCATTTGGGAGAACAGCCTCTGCTCCATAGACGAGGAAGAACGGGGTCTCGCTGGTCGGCTTGGTCGTAGTTGTGCGGATTAACCACAGCACGGACTGGAGCTCATCGTACCAGCCCCTGCCACAGGCCTCCAGCTTCTTCTTAAAGGTCCTGGCTTTGAGGCCGCTTAGGACCTCCGCGTTGGCTCACTCGGCCTGGCCGTTGCTCCGGGGGTGTGCTACCGAAGCATAGCATATCTGCGTTCCAAGGTTAGCACAATACGTTTTGAAGAGATTACTGGTGAACTGCGAGCTATTGTCGGTGATGATGCGGTTGGGCACCCCAAATCGGCTCACGAGGCCCTTGATGAACTTGACCGCGGAGCCTGCCGGGATTGTGCGGACGGCTTCCACCTCAGCCCACTTGGTGAATTTGTCCACAATGACATAGAGGTAGTGATAGCCCCCTGGCGCCCGAGGAAATGGGCCCAGAATGTCCAGCCCCCAAACTGCGAACGGCCATGAGAGGGGTATAGTCTGTAAACCCCCCGTAGGCTGATGGATCTGCTTAGCGTGAAACTGGCAGGCCTTGCAAGCCCTCACCAGCTCGACAGCGTCGATGAGCACCGTGGGCCAGTAGAATCCACTATGGAACGCCTTGCCAACGAGGGTTCGTGACGACGACTAGTGCCCGTAGTCTCCGCCGTGTATGTCCGCCAGTAGCTCCTTCCCTTGCTCTCGGGAGACGCAACGTAGGGACATGTCATTTGGTTGCTTGCTGTAGAGCTCTCCATCCTTGATGCAATAAGCTGTGGCCTGCCGCGCCACACGCTCCGCTTCCTCCTCGTTCTCCGGCAGAGTCCCTTGCATCAGGTAGTTCTTGAGCTCCGGGATCCAACACCCTTCCTGAGGCTCTAACGGCAGGAGCAGGCGTGCCCCTGAGGCCGGGCCGCAGACCGGGGCTCCGGAGGCAGGCAGCTGAGGGAGCTCCTCCCTTGGTTGCGCCGTGCTCGACAGTGACGGCACCACCGAGGGTTTGAAGAGCCGCTCCTCGAAGACGCCAGGCTCCTGAGGCAGCCGCCCAGATGCCCTCTTGGCAATGTCATCAGCTTCCTGATTGGTGCCGCGGGGCACGTGCTGCAACTCCAGCCCCCAGAACTGTTTCTCCATCTTGCGAAACTCAGCGAGGTAGGCTTCCATGTGCTCGTCCTTTGGCTCGTATATCTTGTTGGAGAAGCTGATGAGGAGCTGCGAATCACCCTTGATGATGAGGCGCTTTACCCCTAAGGCAATTGCGGCCTTCAAGCCTGCTATTAGGCCTTCGTACTTCGCTATGTTGTTGGAGACCTTTTCTCCGTGTTGGAAGCAGAGTTGTACGGTGTAGTAGAGTTTGTCCTGGGTAGGGGATACGAGCACTGCGCCAGCTCCCGCACTCTGCCGGGAGAACGCCCCATCGAAGTACATGACCCAGCCATCCGGTGCTTCACTTCCCGGGGAAAGTGATCGGTCTTCGCCTGCCTCAAGACACCGCGCTTCTGCCCATTCTGCCACGAAATCCGCAAGTGCAGCTCCCTTGATGACCCTGGTCGTACTAAATTCTAGCTGAAATGCCTGTAGTTCAATGTTCCATTCAGCAACCCTCCCATCTGAGTTGGGGCTCCTGAGTACTCTTTCCAAGGGGTATGCTGAGACGACTTTGATGGGATGGCCTTGGAAGTAGTGGCGCAGCTTGCATGAGGCCACTAGTAGCGCGAGGAGGAGCTTTTGAGGCATGGGGTACCATGCCCTTGCGTCCCGTAGCACCGTGCTGACGAAGTACACGGGATGCTTGACGAGGTTGAGGGTGCGGGCGCAGCTTGCGTCCTCCAGAGGTTGAGGCGTCTCTTGAAACGTCGGAGCCCCCAGTGCTTGGTCGCCTGAAGAGGCCTCTCCTGCTTCGAGTGCGTTCTCCTGCTGCGGCTGTTCCTTTCTGGCCGCGGTTGCGGCCTTCGCGAGGCCCTCCCGGCTTTGCTTTGCTTCAGTTTGGACGGTCGATGCGGTCTTGGCATAGCGCTCCTCCCTGACCGCCACCAGGGCTGCGCTAGCAGAGTAGGGGGTGGCCGCAAGGTAGAGCACTAGGGGCTCCCAAGGACGCGGAGCTACCATCACTGGTGGGCTGGTAAGGTACCTCTTGAGGTCTTGGAATGCCTTTTCGGCCTCTTCAGTCCATTCGAAGGGGCCCTTTCTCTTCATTAGCTTGAAGAAGGGCAGCGCTCGTTCCCCCAGCTTGGAGATGAAGCGCCCTAGCGCAGTTACACGCCCGGTGAGCTTCTGCATTTCTCTGAGGGTCCTTGGCGGGCTCATGTCTTCGACTGCCTTGACCTTCTCCGGGTTGGCCTCGATGCCCCTGTGGGACATGAGGAAACCCAGGAGCTTGCCCGAGGGGACTCCAAACACGCACTTCTCCGGGTTGAGCCGTAGGTCCACTTCGTTGAGGCTCTCAAAGGTTTCTTCCAGGTCCTGTATCAGGGTTCTTGCCTCACGAGACTTCACCCCAATGTCATCGATGTAAGCTTCAGCGTTCCTCCCGAGCTGCCAGCCTAAGGCGATGTGCATCAGCCGCTGAAAGGTCGTGCCTGTGTTGCGCAACCCAAATGGCATGCACGTATAGCAGTACACTCCACACGGGGTCAGGAAAGCCGTATTTTCCATGTCTTGTACTGCCATCTTGATCTGGTGATAGCCCGAGAAGGCATCTAGGAAGCACAATAGGTCACACTCTTCGGTGGAGTCGACTATCTGGTTAATGCGAGGGAGCGGAAATGGATCCTGCGGGCAGGCCTTGTTGAGGTTGGTGAAGTCGACACACATGCGCTCCTTTCCTCCCTTTTTTGGCACAACGACCGGGTTAGCCAGCCAATCAGGGTAGCGGACCTCACGGATAACTCCTGCCTCCTCTAGCTTCCGGGTCTCTTGAACGATGAAAGCTTGTTTCTCGATGGACTTCCGCCTCGCCTTCTGCTTCACGGGGCGCACATTGGGGCACACGTTGAGGTGATGCTCAATCACTTTCCTTGGGACCCCTGCTAACTGATCAGGTTCCCATGCGAACACCTTCTTGTTTGCACGTAGGAACCTCACCAGGGCCTTTTCCTGCTCGGGCTTGAGGTTGCCCCCTATGGTGAAGGTGGCGCCAGTGGGCCCGTCCTCGTCAACTGGTGAGGATGCCGTTGCTCCCAGGCATCTTCATGAGGTTGTACGCCGGGTGAGTTGCTGCCATGAACCGAGCCAAGGCCGGATAGCCGAGGATGGCATTGTAGGGGAGGCCAATGGGGGCGATGTCGAAGTCGATCAGCTCCGTGCAGAAGTTGTCGTAGGTGCCGAAGGTCACTGGGAGGCGGATCTGTCCCAAGGAGGCGGTGGAATCGGCTCCGACGCCCGAGAAAGGCCTGCTGGGTTGGAGCCGCCCCAGCGGTACATGGAGGAGGCTGAAGGCCTCCACCGAGAGCACGTTGAGGCCGGCACCACCGTCGATGAGGGTCCTGGTGATGGCCACTTGGCAGATGGTGGGGGTGCACAGCATGGGGAGTGTGCCCGAACCGATGGGGTTGAAGGGGTGATCCTCCGAGTCGAAGGTCAGATCGGCCTCGGGCGCCACCCAGCCCGAGGGGGGGGGGCTTCCCGATGCTTGGAGGCGGTGCTGATCCGGCGGGTGAACGGCTTGACGTGATGGCTCGAGGGGGGTGCCTGGGAGCCACCCAGGAGAGCTGCGACGACGGGCGGCGCTGGAGTCAGCGACGGTGTGGCGGTGCGGCCCTCTCGCCGCACCGAAGGATGCTGGGACGACGCCTGCTGCTCGTTCCCCGCCGGGCCGGTGGCGGCGTTGGCGGTAGGCAACGGGGAACGATGAGGGCGTCCACCGACGGGCGCCGTCTGGGCGACGCGGGTGGCGAGAGCAGCCCGGCGCTCGGCACGAGCCCGACGAGCGTCAGCCATGGACACGACGGGAGATCACATGCGAACAGCGGGAGAAAGATTCCGGCGCACCCCCTACCTGGCGCGCCAAATGTCGGATTTCGGGTTCCGGCAGACCCTTGAGGTTCGAACACTGGGGTGCGCACGGAGATCTCTCCCCTACCGATCTACGTCCAATCTCCTCGCGTGATCTAAGCTGGAAACAACAAACAACACAAGCGACACGAGGTTTATACTGGTTCGGGCCACCGTTGTGGTGTAATACCCTACTCTAGTGTGTGGCCTGGTGGATTGCCTCAGGGGCTGATGATGAACAGTACAAGGGAAGAACAGCCTCGCGAGAGGTGCTCTTGAGCTGATGCGATGAACTGTTTGGGTGAGTCCAGTCGCCTCTCTTTCTCTCTGCTAGGGCTCTACCAGATCTCTCGCTCCCTCTTCTACTCTGTGGTGGCTGGCTCTATTTATAGAGGCCTTGGGCCTCTCCCGAAATAATGAGTGGGAAGGGCGCCAACAATTGGCCATTTTGAAGGGGAGCATCTAGTACAAGTTATCCTGACCAAAGGTGGTCTTCGGCTTCCAAAAGTACTGGTGATGACGCCGTCTTGGGCTCCACGGTGACCTCCGTCCTGCCACTCTGCTGGTCTTGGTCTCATTGCACCGGAATGGTAACCTTTGCCTGATGCCTTTGCCTGTGCTTGCCCCCTTTGCACCAAAGGGGAAACAAGGACACTGCATGGGCCGGCGCTCGGCTGGCGCCCGCCTGGTCTCGATCGTCATGGCTTGCGTCACGGGCTCCTCGCGAGGTACCCCTGCCTTGATTTCTCCGCCTCCTCGCGAGCCTGCCTGATGAGGCTGCCTATGAGGAAGCTTTCGGTCGTCCGCCCCGCGAGGCTTGGCCCCTCGCGAGGGTCTTGAGCTTGAGCTGATGAAGATGGGCCGCGCTGGGCCCCCACTTGAGCCACGCCGCAGGCCGCAGGTAGGCAAGTCTGGGGACCCCCGTTCCCAGAACGCCGACACTTAATACTCTAGATGCATGCTGGATAGCGGTCGATGAGTGGAGTAATAGTAGTAGATGCAGGCAGGAGTCGGTCTACTTGTCTCGGACGTGATGCCTATATACATGATCATACCTAGATATTCTCATAACTATGCTCAATTCTGTCAATTGCTCAACAGTAATTCGTTCACCCACCGTAAAATACCTATGCTCTTGAGAGAAGCCACTAGTGAAACCTATGGCCCCCGGGTCTATCTTCATCATACTAATCTTCCAATACTTAGTTATTTCCTTTGCTTTTTTTACTTTGCTTTTATTTTACTTTGCATCCTTATCACAAAAATACCAAAAATATTATGTTATCATATCTATCAGATCTCACTCTCGTAAGTGTCCGTGTAGGGATTGACAACCCCTTATCGCGTTGGTTGCGAGGATTTATTTGTTTTGTGCAGGTACGAGGGACTCGCGCGTAGCCTCCTACTGGATTGCTACCTTGGTTCTCAAAAACTGAGGGAAATACTTATGCTACTTTGCTGCATCATCCCTTCCTCTTCGGGGAAAACCAACGCAGTGCTCAAGAGGTGGCAGGACCCGGTACCCGTATTCAATTGAACCGGCCTCGGGACCCCATCCTGCATCATCGATTTAGAGTTTGCCGCGACGACCCTTAGTCATCCGGGCCACAGCGTATCCCTTGAGTCCTTCGAAGCTGCCCTTCAAGAACTCGAAACCATCATACGATAGCCCCACGGTGGGCGCCAACTGTCGTGGTTTTGTCATGGCAGATGTCCTCGTGAAAGGACTTAGTCGTGGAGCCATCGCTATGGGTTAGCTGAAAGGGGTTAAACCGGACATGGGACCCGAGAGTTTTATACTAGTTCGGCCCCTTCGATGAAGGTAAAAGCCTAGATCTAGTTGTGATGGAATTATAGGGGTTTCGGTGACCAGGGAGCGAATCCGCTTTGCCTGGCTCTCGAGTTGGTGTCTGTTGTGTTGTCCCTAAACCGCCGCCGGGTCGTCCCTTTATATACACAGGTTGACACCCGTCGGTTTACAGAGTCCTGAGGCCGGATCGTTAACATGCCCAACTCGGTCTCTATCCTTCCTATCTTACAATGCAAGTTACATGAGAAAGTCGGTTTACAACTACAGGCCTTAACCCGCCTTTGGGCCTTGGGCCTTCGTAAAGCGCCACCATCCTCACGTCTTCATGGGCTTCTAATCTTCATAGAGTTAACCCGGCTACTCCTGGTCGGTTTACGTCCAGTAGTAATATCCCCAACAACACTTGTACACTCGGGTGCGTTTCAATTTGCTACGGGCTTCATAGCACCCCACACTGTGACAACAAAAGTCCGAACACTTTTTATAAGTATAGTTCGGCACCCCAAATTTAGCATTATATGCATTGGCTCCGAATCATGTCTTTGGTCAATAGTTGGGTTGCCCGGCTCCTGTGCTTGCTACCTTACGTTCCGCTATATCGGCTAAGGTAGTAAAGGGAGAACTATTGCGATTCTGCCTTGGTTTATTCAAAGGAGCACCTCAGTAGAGAAAGCCGAAAACTGACTTCATGATGCGGCGAGAGCCAGTCAGCTGTTCGGAGGTTGCAAATCGTTGGAGATTTCTTCCGCATCACGCGAAGGATCGGTACTTCCTGATTAGACGCTTGCAGCACTCTAGCTCGGATACTAGGGGTTGCGCCCATGTTTTTATTGTCAAACTTCTATTGCTAAGTGAGGGCGTTAACGCCGCATAGTCTGATTGCCTGGTTCGTTGCGCTAAACAACTCCTTCAAGGACCATATAATTGGATCAAGGCTGTTTAGATTCCACCCCGAACACCTCTGTACTACCTACGTGGGGACAGAAGCTGATGACTGGAAAACCCTCAGATTTCACATAACACGGCCGCACAGGAGGAAAATTTTAAAAACATACCAAGCATTATATTGCAAACCCGCTTTGTTCTATCATACAAGGTAGAAGGAACTTGAATACATTCATTAAAAGATATTGTCCTATGCACACTGCGTTGCTACAATGCGAGACCCCTCTAGGACATCTGCAAAATAGTGCTCAGGTGTGCGGTGCTCCTTGCCCTCCGGAGGCCCCTTGGTCAGCTTGACGGCGTCCATCTTCGCCCACCACATCTTGCAGCGGGCGAAGGCCATGCGTGCACCTTCAATGCAGGCCGATCACTTGATGACATCCAGCCGAGGACATGCGTTCACCAGTCGCTTCATGAGCCCGAAGTAGCTGCCGGGCATAGCTTCGGCTGGCCATAGCCGGATTATCAAATCCTTCATGGCTAACTTAGCCACCTTATGTAGCTCTACCAGCTATTTTAGCTGATCGGTGAAGGGCATGGGATGCTCTGGTGTAAGATACTGCGACCAGAACATGGGACTCCGTCATTGGTGAAGGCTGGATGTCGGTGTCAAAACCGGCGGATCTTGGGTAGGGGGTCCCCAACTGTGCGTCTAGGATCGATGGTAACAGGAGATAGGGGACACGATGTTTACCCAGGTTCGGGACCTCTCTATGGAGGTAATACCCTACTTCCTACTTGATTGATCTTGATGAATATGAGTGTTACAAGAGTTGATCTACCACAAGATCATAATGGCTAAACCCTAGAAGTCTAGCCTATGAATATGGTAATGAGTATACGTGGTGTCCTTTCCAGACTATCCCCTTCGGTTTATATAGACACCAAGGGGATCTAGGGTTTACATGGAGTCGGTTACGTAAAAAGGAATCTTCGGTCGCCAAGCTTGCCTTCCACGCCAAGCAGAGTCCAATCCGGACAAGAGTATGGTCTTCAATCTTCATAGCCCATCAGTCCGGCCCATGGATATCAGGCCGGACGTCCGAGGACCCCTTAGTCCAGGACTCCCGCAGTAGCCCCTGAACCTGGCTTCAATGACGAGGAGTCCGACGCGGAGATTTTTCTTCGGCATTGCAAGGCGGGTTCCCTTCTTCCGAACTCTAGAATAGTCTTCGGACGAAGTATATCCGGACCTGTGTATATACTGGCAGAGAATATAATAACTCACGAGCCCAACTTGTTGATAACTGTTCATGACATCATATCATGCCTGCCCGGTTGCTATTTCCAATCGTCAGCTAGCGATCCGCCCCACATCTCGGGGTGCGGTTTTACTGGCACGTCTCGTCAGGGCAGAGATCGTGTCCCTTTATTTACGGGATTTTCATTAATGCAGGCGTGGGTAACCCAACCGTCTTATGTGTACAACTCCTTGGTAATAGGTAAGTTTAGAGACCCCGGGGGAGACGCCCAGTATTCGGGGCCTTTAAATAGAGAGCCTGTCTTGTTCTTCCCTTGTGCTTGCTCCTTCCTCAACCCCAGCCACTAATAACCCACAAGTTTAGGGGATCGCAACAGTTTTCGAGGGTAGAGTATTCAACCCAAATTTATTGATTCGACACAAGGGGAGCCAAAGAATATTCTCAAGTATTAGCAGCTGAGTTGTCAATTCAACCACACCTAGAAACTAAATATCTGCAGAAAAGTATTTAGTAGCAAAGTAATATGATAGTAGTGGTAAAGGTAGCAAAAGGTAACAGTAGCAAAAGTAGTGTTTTTGGTATTTTGTAGTGGTGATAGCAATAGCAACGGAAAGGTAAATAAGCGATGAATAATATATGGAAAGCTCGTAGGCAATGGATCGGTGATAGAGAATTATGCCGGATGCGGTTCATCATGTAACAGTCATAACCTAGGGTGACACAGAACTAGCTCCAATTCATCAATGTAATGTAGGCATGTATTCCGAATATAGTCATACGTGCTTATGGAAAAGAACTTGCATGACATCTTTTGTCCTACCCTCCCGTGGCAGCGGGGTCCTAGCGGAAACTAAGGGATATTAAGGCCTCCTTTTAATAGAGTACCGGACCAAAGCATTAACACATAGTGAATACATGAACTCCTCAAACTACGGTCATCACCGGTAAGTATCCCGATTATTGTCACTTCGGGGTTAACGGATCATAACACATAATAGGTGACTATAGACTTGCAAGATAGGATCAAGAACTCTCATATATTGATGAAAACATAATAGGTTCAGATCTGAAATCATGGCACTCGGGCCCTAGTGACAAGCATTAAGCATAGCAAAGTCATAGCAACATCAATCTCAGAACATAGTGGATACTAGGGATCAAACCCTAACAAAACTAACTCGATTACATGACAAATCTCATCCAACCCATCACCGTCCAGCAAGCCTACGATGGAATTACTCACGCACGGCGGTGAGCATCATGAAATTGGTGATGGAGGATGGTTGATGATGACGATGGCGACGGATTCCCCTCTCCGGAGCCCCGAACAGACTCCAGATCAGCCCTCCCGAGAGGTTTTAGGGCTTGGCGGCGGCTCTCGTATCGTAAAACGCGATGAATCCTTCTCTCTGATTTTTTTCTCCCCGAAAGCAAATATATAGAGTTGGAGTTGAGGTCGGAGGAGCTCCAGGGGGCCCACGAGGTAGGGGGGCGCCCCCCACCCTCGTGGCTAGGGTGTGGGCCCCCTGGTCTTCATCTTTTGCAAGGATTTTTTATTATTTCCGAAAGATGTTCCGTGAAGTTTCAGGTCATTCCGAGAACTTTTGTTTCTGCACATAAATAACACCATGGTAATTCTGCTGAAAACAACGTCAGTCCGGGTTAGTTCCATTCAAATCATGCAAGTTAGAGTCCAAAACAAGGGCAAAAGTGTTTGGAAAAGTAGATACGACGGAGACGTATCAACTCCCCCAAGCTTAAACCTTTGCTTGTCCTCAAGCAATTCAGTTGACAAACTGAAAGTGATAAAGAAAAAAACTTTTACAAACTCTGTTTGCTCTTGCTATTGTTAATATGTAAAGCCAGCATTCAAGTTTTCACCAAAGATTATGAACTAACCATATTCACGATAACGCATAGGTCTCATGTTTACTCATATCAATGGCATAATCAACTAGCGAGCAATAATAATAAATCTCGGATGACAACACTTTCTCAAAACAATCATAATATGATATAACAAGATCCGGCTCTCAAGAATCCAAGACATGGGGCCGCCTTCCCCTGGCCGGCTGTCTCCCAGGCCGGCTATTGGAAGGCGGCCCAATTTCAGCCCTCATGAAGAAAGCCGCGGGAGGGCCGGCTCCGAGGAGCCGGCTGCGAGAAGGCCGACTCCAAGGAGCCGGCTCCCATAAAGCGGTCAAGACCGTACCCTCGAAGTCTGTATCCACATAACGGCGATGTGACGGGGCGTGGCTACAGTGAAGCCTGCCACCCCCGAATCCCGGAGCGCGCCTGGCACAGTGCGCCGTACGGGTGGCCATGACCCGTCCGGCGCAGCACTGTTGCCACGTTGACCCTGATGTCATCCACGACGGGCTACCAGTACGGCCCACGGGCGGTGGGCCCCTTCGGGCAGAGAGACACCCGAAGGCGGCCTGGCCTCCCCCAGTCGGCCCAAGACGGAGCCGGCTCTCTCCAGCCGGCTTGCCACCCCCTCGAAGGAGACGCCCCATTAAGGAGACAAGACGCGGTGAGGCTACAGTGGTCACCCGCCGGACGGCAGCACTGTAGCCACGCTTACCTCGGCGAAGCCCTCGTCACCAAGATTGAGCAACAGTAACCAGCCACCGACAAGGCCCTGGACAGTGGGGCCTGCCTGTCGACCAAGGAGCCGGTAGCTGGCGGGACCCACCAGCCGGCGGGCCCCAGCAGCCGGCGCAGAAGCCGGAGAGCGAAGACACAGACGGCTAGGCCCCACGCCCAGCCGGATTACCATTATACCCTCGGGGGGTAGGCATATATAAACCCCCCGGGACACCCATGCAAAGGAGATCAATCCCTGCTAGTCTCAGACACCACATAGGGAGGAGAAGAGAGCAAGCTGTGCCCTTCTTCCTCCTCTTGCCAACAGCTCAAGGAGCACCGTGTAGCTACTTGTTCATCTAGTGACCATGCGGAGACCCCGCAGAGCAGCAGTAGGGGTGTTATCTCCACGGAGAGCCCCGAAGCTGGGTAAGATTCGCCGGCGTGCATGTCTTCGCCTCATCCCGTTTCCAGGCACCGGCGACGTCTTACTGGCTCCCACAATGATAAGCCTCTCGTTGGCATATGTCGCACCTACCACCCGACATTTGGCGCCCACCGTGGGGCGGTACTACTATTATGCTACCACGCTGCTGCTGGTTTTGCTGTCCGGGCGGGACCATCTTCATCGCCTCTGCCACGGCGTCGCGCCGTCTCTCCGGTAGCGCTCGGGGGCTCGACTTCGACCCGTCCCCGGAGCGGCCGTGCGGGACGGCGCGTCCTCGCCGTCGGTCTCGCCATCTTCATCATCACCGCGACGTCGCCACCTCTCCGGCGCCTGTCGAGGGCTCGACATCGGCACGCCCTCGGCGCGTCCGTGCTGGGCGGTGCATCTTCGTCACCACCGTTGCGACACCGGCCATACGTCCGAGCACGGCGGTGCCTCGTTTCGGTCGGCCGCATCCATGCGCGCGTCGTGCCGCGCCGCTCGCGCCTGCTCCCCTTCGCATTGCGCCTTGTTCTGGCCGAAACACGTGCACTGCTCCCCCATACGGACACACACTCATGCCCAAGCTAGCTAGCTACCTTTTCCATTGGCCCTGCTAAGCTAGTTAGCTAGCCATCCCGGCCCTTGTTCGCGCAGGAGGGTAGTTTCGCGGGTGTCCTCTTCCGCTCGCCGCTCCCACATGGCCGCTACGGCCACGCGTCCGGGCCATCCGAGCCGCAGCACTCGCGTCCACGCCCGCTCAGCACGCGCACTCCCTCCCCTGCGTGTGGCTCCGCCCGTGGCCACCCCTGCGCCGCCTCAAGCTCATGCGCCAGCGGGCTCCTTGCAGATCCCGCTCACTGCTCCTCCCCTGCGCGCCTCGCCCCACTCCTGCCGGGTCCGCGCGTCCCGGTGCGTTGCCTTCGCCGCGACTCTCCCCGTGGTCGTCCCACCTCGCTCGCACATGCGCCGACCGCGCCGGCTGCTCGGCCGGGTGCCCGCGCGTCTGCCCGGCCTCATCCCGCTCCCGGCGCTTCGGCCGGATCCCCGACGCTGGCCCGCCCTGCGCCGGTTCCTCCCCGTGCCGGCTTCCCCGCGCGCGAGGCCTGTCCGCCTCGCCGCTGTGGCCGACTACCGCCGCCCCGGCCGACTGCGGCTCAGCCGGCCTCGCCTGCTCGCCCGCCTCCGTCCGCCGCTCGGCTCCCCTGCTCCGCACCCGCGTGCCCGCCTGCTCCCGCGCCGGCTGCGCCGGGCCCGGACGGCTCCGGCCTCCTCCTCCACCTGGTCGTGCTCGCGACCGCCTACCGTGCCTGCAGGCCCCGTTCGGCCTGCGCCCACATCACCGACTGCCGTCCTCTCATACTCGCCAGCACCCGGCCTCCCATGCCGCTTCCTCCGCTCCGCGACCGGCTGCGTCGTCCAGGCACCGCTCGCTCCGCCTCTGCATCCCGCAGCGCGTACGCGTCTGCACGTTCACTCGCGCCGGCTCCGCGTTGCTGCTCCGGCCTCCGCCTCACCGCATCTCCGACTGTGCCTCGCGCGCGCGCATCCGCGCCGGTCGCGGCTCCATCCCGGCCCGGCCGGCTGCTGCCCATGCCGGCTTCCTCCCGCGGCCTCCGCACGCCCGGTCGACTCCCGCGCTGGCCGACCCCAGCTCCGCGCCCGCTTGCCGCCGGCTCGCGGTAGCCGCGTCCGCCTGCCGGCTGGCTTCCCTGCCCCACTTCGCTTTGCGCCGCCCGCGCCGGCTCCCCCGCTGCCGTCGGGTCTGCGCGCCCTCGCCCGGGCTGCGGCGGGCCGGCTCCGCCAAGCCACGCAGGCCTCCCGCACCGGGTCCGGCCTCCGCGCACGCCGGCTTGCCGCCCCAGCCGACTGCCGGCTCCGTGCACCGGGTCCGCGACGTCCCGCACCAACTGCGGCTTCGCCTCCGGCCGACCCCTGCTGGTCCTTGCTGCGGTCCCCTGGTCGGCTGGAGAAAAGAAGGGAGAGAAGTCAAAAAAAGAAGAAGAAAAAAGAGAGAGAGAGGAGGGTCCGGCTCGCCGCGTGGAGCCGGACAGAAAGAAAAAGAAGAGGCCGATTGCCTTGGGGCCGGCTGGAAAAAAGTGGGCTGGGCCGCTCGCATAGCCGACTGCTCAAAAACAAAGAGAGAGAAAAGAAATGTGCGTCCGACCGTTGGCTACCTGGCCGGCTGCAAAGAGCCCGACTGTTGTGTCGGGGTCCGCCCGCCCAGCCGTCTGAAGAAGAAAAAGAAGAAGACAAGGTTGTTGCCGGAAGATCCGGCCCGACTGCTCAGCAGTCAGCCCGAATCTCGGGGGCTACACCCAGCGGGTGCGCTGATGCGCCCCGCGAGAAAGAAGACAAAGTAGTTGCCAGAAGATCCGGCCCGACTGCTCAGCAGTCGGCCCGAATCTCGGGGGCTACACCCAGCGGGTGCGCTGACGCGCCCCCGCGAGAAAGAAGACAAAGTAGTTGCCGGGAGATCCGGCCCGACTGCTCAGCGGTCGGCCCGAATCTCGGGGGCTACACCCAGAGGATGCGCTGACGCGCCCCCGCGAGAGAGAAGACAAAGTAGTTGCCGGTAGATCCGGCCCGACTGCTAAGCAGTCGGCCCGAATCTCGGGGGCTACACCCAGCGGGTGCGCTGACGCGCCCGCGTGAAGAAAGAGAAGATAAAGTAGTTGCCGGGAGATCCGGCCCGACTACTCAGCAGTCGGCCCGAATCTCGGGGGCTACACCCAGCGGGTGCGCTGACGCGCCCCCGTGAAGAAGACAAAGTAGTTATCGGGAGATCCGGCCCGACTGCTCAGCAGTCAGCCCGAATCTCGGGGGCTACACCCAGCAGGTGCGCTGACGCGCCCCCGCGAAGATTGCAGAGAAGAGAAGAGTTTTGTCCGGCTGTCAGCAGCCGGCAGAAAAAAAAGGGCACTTCAAGACGCCTCGCCGCCTGGCCGGTCGAGCTTGACCGGCCGGGACCCCCCTTCGAGCACCCGGAGGCTCGAAGGCTTCACCCAGCGGGTGCGCCGAGAATTGGGACATCTTTGCATGGTCCCCCAAGGACATGCCGGGCATTCCAAAGGAATTCGCCGAGCACAAACTACACGTCCAAGAATACGCAAAGCCAGTCAAACAACCCCTCTGCCGACTGTCGGAGGAGAAACACAGGATTGTGGGAGAGGAGATAGCCCGGCTTCTGGCAGCCAGCTTCATTATGGAAGCTTTCTTTCCAGAGTGGCTCGCCAACCCGCTCCTCGTGCTAAAGAAAAACAACAAGTGGCGCATGTGTATAGACTACACGAGCCTCAACAAGGCCTGCCCCAAAGATCCATTTTCCCTACCAAGGATTGACCAAGTGATAGACTCCACGGCCTGATGCGAGCTGTTGAGTTTCTTGGATGCTTACTCAGGGTATCACCAGATAAAGTTAAATCCGGCAGACCGCCTGAAGACCGCCTTCATCACGCCATTTGGAGCCTTTTGCTACCTAACTATGACATTCGGCTTGAGAAATGCCGGTGCCACTTTTCAGCGTTGCATGCAGAAGTGCCTCCTCAAGCAACTCGGCAGAAATGCCCACGTCTACATAGACGACATTGTGGTGAAGACGGAGAAGCGCGGCACCTTGCTGGAAGACCTCAAGGAAACATTTGAGAACCTACGGCGGTTCCAAATCAAGCTTAACCCCGAGAAATGCGTGTTCGGAGTACCAGCCGGCCAGCTCCTAGGCTTCCTGGTCTCCGAACGCGGCATCGAATGCAACCCAGTAAAGATCAAGGCCATTGAGAGAATGGTGATTCCCACCAAGCTTCGAGACATCCAGAAGTTCACCGGGTGCTTGGCCTCCCTAAACCGCTTCATCAGCCGGCTCGGAGAGAAATCTCTCCCCCTCTACCGCCTCATGAAGAAGACCACTCACTTTGAGTGGAATGACCAAGCCGACCAAGCTTTCCACGAGCTGAAGAAGATGCTGCCCACACCGCCAGTCCTGGCGGCGCCGACTGAGAAAGAGCCCATGCTCCTCTACATTGCCGCAACCAGCCGGGTGGTCAGCACCGTCATCGTAGTCCAACGTCCAGAAGAAGGCCGAGCCCAGCCGGTCCAGAGGCCGGTGTCCTATTTGAGCGAGGTGCTGTCTACCTCGAAGCAGAACTACCCGCACTACCAGAAGATGTGCTACCGCGTGTACTTCGCCACCAAGAAGCTGAAGCCCTACTTCCAAGAGCATCCCATCACGGTTGTATGCACCGCCCCGCTGGCCGAGATCATAGGCAGCCGGGATGCATCCGGCCGGGTGGCGAAATGGGCCATCGAGCTGGCCCCTTATGCGATCTTCTACCAGCCTCGCACCGCCATCAAATCCCAAGCATTGGCCGACTTCCTCGTCGACTGGGCCGAGACCCAGTGCCTGCCGCCGGCTCCCGACTCCACTCATTGGCGCATGCACTTCGATGGGTCCAAGATGCGCACCGGCTTGGGAGCCGGCATCGTCCTCACCTCTCCCAAAGGCGACAAGCTCAGATACACGCTGCAAATCCACTTTGCCGCCTCCAACAACGTGGCCGAGTACGAGGCACTCATACACGGGCTCCGGCTTGCCAAAGAACTCGGCATTCGCCGGATCCTATGTTATGGCGACTCGGACTTGGTGGTCCAGCAATCATCCGGCGACCGGGATGCCAAGGACGCAAATATGGCAAGCTACCGCTTCCTCGTTCAGCAAATCAGTGGGTATTTTGAAGGATGCGAGTTCCTCCATGTACCGCGAGCCGACAACAAGCCAGCTGATGCTCTGGCTCGAATAGGCTCCACCCGGCAAGCAATACCAACCGGCGTCTCTCTACAACGCCTCCTCAAGCCGTCTATCAAGCCGTCTCCAGAGTCCGATTCCATCTTCATGCCGCCTGACCCCGACGCGGCCGGGTCCGGCTCGAAGAACCAAGCAGGCGGCTCGGGGACTTTCGTAGTTACGCCCGACCCGGGGACTGCCTCACCCGGCTCCTTCGATCCGTGTTTTGGGCAAGGCTAATTTAGCAGGCGTTAAAGATTAGGACCTGACCCTCCACCCCGTTGGGCGGTTTACCCTTGTGGCGCTGACCGTTATCCTGGGCATTGGTGTTAGCCACAAAGTCTAAGCTATTGTCTGCCTTGCGCTTACCATTGTTCCCATGACCTGCCGGATTATGCTGCTGCCCCTTGGCATTGCCGTTCTTTTTCCCCTTCCCCGGCTTGTCATCCTCAGACTCAGGGTCTTTGGTACTATCTGAATCGGCATATTTCACCAAAGCAGCCATAAGGGTCGACATGTCATTACAGTGACGTTTGAGCCTTCCCAACTTTAGTTTTAATGGCGTAAACCGTCAATTTCCTTCCAATGTCAAAACTGTTGTATACGCGTTGATGTGGTCTGAGGAATGCAGAATAGCTGAGACTCGCTTCACCCAATGGGTTGTAGACTCCCCATCCTCTTGAACACAAGCAGCCAGGTCCACAATCGACATAGGCTGCTTACACATATCCTTAAAATTCTGGATAAACCGATTTTTTAACTCGGCCCACGACCCAACGCAGTTAGCGTAAGCTCTTTAACCAAGTATGAGCTGTCCCCTCCAACATCATGGTGAAGTACTTAGCACACACCGCTTCATCCACAACCTGCATCTCCATCGCCATCTCATAACTCTCAACCCATGATTCATGGGGTAAATCGGCATTGTAATTGGGCACCTTACGAGGGCCTTTAAAATCTTTGGGTAGTCGCATGTTACACAAAGCGGGGGTGAGACATGGCACCCGTAAAGAACTGAAGACCACACCTAGCTCCACTGAAGCGGTAGGACGAGCCGCATGTTGTGCTGCTAACTCAGCTTCTCGACGTGCACGACCATGATCCACCACATCCTGCGCATTAGCACCACCACCCGCCGGGTTATGCCCTCGCGACGAGTTACGGTAACGTGCACTGCTTAACATGGTCGGCTCATCAATGTGCCTGTTGTAGCTCTGACTTGGACGGGGGTGGAGTGAATCCTCTCGCGACTATGCGAATAAGCCTGCTGCTGGGTTAAAGCTGTCTAAAGGAGCACTCTGGCCCGTCGTGTCTCAATCGCCACCGGTGACTCGCCGTCGATTGGGAGAGCTGCCAATCGTGAAGCGGTGGCTACTAGTTATCCAACGGGTTGGAGTAATGCCCCGGGGGCGTCGGAACGTGCTGTGACAAAATGTTGTTCTGACGAGGCGGGTCTATTGTGCGTGGCCGAACCGGCGCTCCTGTTACAGGTGCCTCCGTCCGGTTTATCACTGGCTGGATACTGGTTCCCGCTGGCCCGTTTTGTAGCCATCCTGGCGTTCTCTGCTGCCAGGTCCACTTTAGCCCGAGTTATCTGATCTTTCACCTTTGCAATATCCGTGTTGTGCTGATCTTGGTTTGCTGCATCCACCTCTTCCGCCAGCAATGTTGCTAAAGCATCGAACAAGTCAGATAAAACCTGAGCCAGAGGCGGCGTAGAGCCCCCTGCCCCTGCCGGCGCTGCTGTTGCTGAACCGGAGATCATTGCCGCAGCTGTAGAAGAGTGCTGTGTTAGCTGTGTACCGGCAATGAAGACCGCGACCCAGTTTGGCAGATCAAGGGGGTCCGGAATACTGTTGCCATCGGAACCTCCACTAATCCGACCATCCTGTAACTGGTATAGCGACTCGGTCTCTCCGGTTGAAGACTCGTCATCGGAGCAGACAACGGTTTCGCCACCAGATACCGATCCATCCACATATTCCGCTTCGTGGATGACACCTACGAAGACATGCCTTATGGCGGGCTGAACCAGGGCAGAGCTTGCATGCTGAGCCGTCTCGGGCCAGGTTCGCCGATCTTGCTGATGAAGACGTGAATTCCACCAAAGGGGACCTAATACGTCTCCAACGTATCTATAATTTTTGATTGGTCCATGCTATATTATCTACTGTTTTGGACATTATTGGGCTTTATTATCCACTTTTATATTATTTTTGGGACTAACCTATTAACCGGAGGCCCAGCCCAGAATTGCTGTTTTTTTTGCCTATTTTAGGGTTTCTAAGAAAAGGAATATCAAACGGAGTCCAAACGGAATGAAACCTTCGGGAACGTGATTTTCTCACCGAACATGATCCAGGAGACTTGGACCCTACGTCAAGAAACAAAGGAGGAGGCCATGAGGTAGGGGGGCGCGCCTACCCCCCAGGCGCGCCCTCCACCCTCGTGGGCCCCCTGTTGCTCCACCGACGTACTCCTTCCTCCTATATATACCTACGTACCCCCAAATGATCAGATACGGAGCCAAAACCCTAATTCCACCACCGCAACTTTCTGTATACACGAGATCCCATCTTGGGGCCTGTTCCGGAGCTCCGCCGGAGGGGGTATCCATCATGGAGGGCTTCTACATCAACACCATAGCCCCTCCGATGAAGTGTGAGTAGTTCACCTCAGACCTACGGGTCCATAGTTATTAGCTAGATGGCTTCTTCTCTCTTTTTCCAATCGTCAGCTAGCGATCCGCCCCACATCTCAGGGTGCGGTTTTACTGGCACGTCTCGTCAGGGCAGAGATCGTGTCCCTTTATTTACGGGATTTTCATTAATGCAGGCGTGGGTAACCCAACCGTCTCATGTGTACAACTCCTTGGTAATAGGTAAGTTTAGAGACCCCGGGGGAGACGCCCAGTATTCGGGGCCTTTAAATAGAGAGCCTGTCTTGTTCTTCCCTTTTGCTTGCTCCTTCCTCAACCCCAGCCACTGATAACCCACAAGTATAGGGGATCGCAACAGTTTTCGAGGGTAGAGTATTCAACCCAAATTTATTGATTCGACACAAGGGGAGCCAAAGAATATTCTCAAGTATTAGCAGCTGAGTTTTCATGAACTTAATGTCGGATTTCGGGTTCCGGCAGACCCTTGAGGTTTGAACACTGGGGTGCGCACGGAGATCTCTCCCCCACCGATCTACGTCCAATCTCCTCGCATGATCTAAGATGGAAACAACGAACAACACAAGGGACACGAGGTTTATACTGGTTCAGGCCACCGTTGTGGTGTAATACCCTACTCCAGTGTGTGGCGTGGTGGATTGCCTCAGGGGCTGATGATGAATAGTACAAGGGAAGAACAGCCTCGTGAGAGGTGTTCTTGAGCTAATGCGATGAACTGTTTGGGTGAGTCCAGTCGCCTATCTTTCTCTCTGCTAGGGCTCTACCAGATCTCTCGCTCCCTCTTCTACTTTGTGGTGGCTGGCTCTATTTATAGAGGCCTTGGGCCTCTCCCCAAATAATGAGCGGGAAGGGCGCCAACAATTGGCCATTTTGAAGGGGAGCATCTAGTACAAGTTATCCTGACCAAAGGTGGTCTTCGGCTGCCAAAAGTACTGGTGATGATGCCATCTTGGGCTCCACGGTGACCTCCGTCCTGCTGCTCTGCTGGTCTTGGTCTCGTTGCACTGGAATGGTAACCTTTGCCTGATGCCTTTACCTGTGCTTGCCCC